>NC_053517.1:67640467-67940467 GCF_016920715.1 Anopheles arabiensis | reverse complement strand
GAGCAGATGATACTGCTCGCAATCCTAAGTTGCGCAGGATTTACTTAAAATACCGGCACGTTTCTATTCGATGCTTCATCTAAAAGTTTAAGTGTGTGTGTGTGTATAATATCTGCTGTAATTATTATTATTATTATTATTATTATTATTATTATGCTAATGTAGAGGTTCATAATTCCGGTGCTAATATTTTTGTTTATATAAAGGCAAGTTTTACCACTGCTCGTTTCAATAGTTTGCCAGATGCTGTTCTTACTACTGCTTGTCTCACTCGTCCGTCTCGCCCAGTCATTGTTTCTTCTACAATCGCTCTCATCCAATCCTTTCGACTTCCTTCCGTAATAAATACCAAGTTTCCGACCCTGATTGGTATGTTGTCACCACGCCACTTTTTCCTAAGATTGAAGTTAGGAAAATATTCCTTCAATCATCGGGCCCACATTTCGCTAGAGAGTTTCCGGCTTCTTTTGTAGCTGTTCTGGAGTGTATCAGCCTGGTCTAGGTAGGTCGCAAATGTTGATTTGGAGCAGGACAAATTTCCTCTTCTAACGTGAAATAATCACGGGGCAGCGTGTTCAGGTCTCCGTCACTGTCTTCAGTGTCGCGTTGCACCGCATTGTCGGGTTATACTGGATCAATGTACTGCATCAAGACGCCGCTCGTCGTGTTGTTGTACGGTCTGTACACAGCCCATCCGAGAGGGCTCCTCATAGCAACCGGCTTGCCTGCCTGCCCCGTCCGGGTCTCCAGTGGTGAAGGCAGCTCCATATGTTGCAGCTCTATCAATAACTTTGGCTTAGCTTCCAGAAACAACGGGATCGGGAGTTATTGGTTAGAATTTTGCGGTTGAGTTCTTGCTTCGGTAGACTTAGCTTTTCGACCGTACGAGCGCCGAAAAGCTCGTAACGTCTATAGTCGCCTCGCGTCGAAATCTGCACGTTTACTCGCTGTGACGCATTCTCCATTCTCATCTGCTGATCCAGCTGTCCCATCAGCTGTCCAGCTTAGTTTCAATGGCTCTGATCTTCCGCTTACGCCAAGGGAGTTGGCGAGGCTGGTTTCCATTATGGTTAAGTATGAACTTTCATCGAGGAAAGCCAGAGTCTCTTCACTTTTCGGTTCATGCTCCACTACGACTGGTACAATTCGAAATAGCACATCAGCCTTTGTTGTACCGTTATGGGCCAGTAGTTTTGCACAATGTGTCGCTGACGGTAAATGCAGCAATGCGTTATGGCGAGCCTTGCGCCCGTTTATCTCGCACCGGAATCGCGATAAGCAACGTAGTAGACCATGTTGGTTAAGGCACAGCTTGCATAATCCATGCAGATCTACTACATCCAAGCGATTCTGCACATTCATTTGTAGGAACTCTTGACAGTTCCTCACACGATGACCTGTATCGCCACACGTGGGACATTTTCGTTCTTGGCAGGAGTAACGTCGTGGTTGCGCCAGGGTTCCCCTTTCAATAGCATCAGAGTGATGGTGTGTTCGATAGCGAGGAGGAGGAGGAGAGTTTGTGGGTTGTTGTGGAATGTAATTGCACACTTCGCAGACATGCTCCATCAATCCATCCATGAACTCACCAAATTGTTGCAAATCGATGTGTGGAAGACCGCATTTGTATCGCGATCACTCCAGTTTCCCTGATTAACTCTTGTACGATTAGGGCAGGACAGCCTTAGAATCGTTTCAACACTTAGATGATGTCTGGCACTGCGTTTGGCGTCGTAAGTTTTAATTGTACTGCCTCTCAATGCGCACGATGAAGGCACTCTTCTAGGCGTAGCAAATTTTCTCTATTAGAGAATCCTCAGGCTTCATTGGACTCATTGTAACAGCTAATGAACACGGCCCATACTTTAGGAGAACCACTAAATTTTGGCAGCTGTTTTGGGTAGTGGTTCCGTGCAGTTGTAGCGGGCGAGAATTCTTTCGAGCACAGGAACTTCGAAGAAAAGTGAACTCCAAACAAAAATTATTTGGGACACGGACGAGGGAGTGTGGCGGGTTCTGGTTCAGGCTGCGCCATGAGGTGCACATCGTCGTCGTCAGCAAATTGGGTTGGTGGAGGTTCGGCGCTCGGGTGGATCATTCGGCGGGGAAGGCATCGAGTGACCGATCGTTGGCAGGTTTTGGTTCTGGTTGCGCCATGAGGTGTACATCGTCGTCAGCAAATTTGGTTGGTGGAGGTTCGAAGCACGGGCGGATCATTCGGCGGAAAATGCAGTGACCGATCGTTCCACTGTCGGTGCCGTTCTAACAGTTCGGTCATTGGTGGTCGGCCTGGTTTCAGGTGGGCGTTGAACCCCACGCTATGAGGTAACTATGCTGACAGTGTATAGTTGGCTGCGGGTTCCAGTTTCGTCTTTGGACAGCACGCGAAGCACGTGTCGTCGGTGCAGTAAATAAAGCATTTTTATGCAGTAAATAAATAACTTGGAAAAATACAAGTGTGGACGTTTAAAACTTTGTTACTTCGGTAACAATTTCTTTCCGGGTGTTTAAAATAAGAAAATGACTTTTGATGTTGATATAAATTCTATATTTTAAATTTGTCCGATCACACTCGTTACTGGCGATAATTTCGCGCCGTTTCCTGTCTATGTCCTTGTGTTCGACCTTTAACGGGGTGTATGATCGGAGGCTGGATCTTGTCTCCTCATTTCTATCGTAACGTATATCTTTGCCTCTTTCTGTTGATAACAACCTTTACGCTACCTAGCGGCACATTTTCTTACTTGATCTATCTACGTATCTTGGCCGCTAGGTGACAGCTGTTGTGTTGATTATATTTTTCACGCTGTCAACACGAAAACGTGCTAACAGTGTGCTTACCTGCGTGTGTAGCTGTGTGAGTGTGCTTGTCTGCGTGTGAGGCTGTGTGTGTATGTTCTTGCCTGCGTGCGTGGCTGTGTGTGAGTACTTGCCTGCGAGCGTGGCTGTGTGTATGTTTTTTTGCCATTTCGCGTTCTCCTACGGGATCACCTTGCGAAAAACACCATGAAACGGGGGGGGGGGGTCTATGAGAGAATGTTGTTATTACGGCGAACGGATCTGTGGGCCACGCGAAGGATGCGACCTTGTAAGTCAAACCCCTTCGGGTAACAGCGATCTTCTCAACCGTTCGATACCAATGATTATAGTCGTTGCCGCTAAATTTTGACTCTAACTCACATATTTTTGTCTTCAAGGCACCAATTTTTGACAGCGCCAATCCATTTTTGTCTCTAAGGCATCAATTTTTGACAGTGTGCATTAATTTTTGACTCGAACGCATCAATTTTTGACTCTAAGTCATCAATTTTTGTCACATGGCACCAAGGTTTATACTTTATGGTAAAAATATACATAAATTTGATTCATTAACACAAATAAATAACATACATCAATTCATGTCAAAGAAAAACAAGTTCTATATAATTCGATTAACTTATAAACTAAATAACATAAGTATTTCACATCAGTAAATTATATAGTTCTATCTTTACAACTGTGTTACTAATCTTCAATTACTTCTTCATTCTGGCAACGCGGTAGATAATTAAACAGATTTCTGAAATAATTTTCACAATCCGTTCTTGTGATCATATCACTTCCGTTGTCTATCATGTCAATTAACATTTCCTCATTTATCGGATTTCCTCGTTTAACAATGTTCTTCTAACAATTTGCTGAACATGTTCTCTAAATGGAGAATAAGGAGGAAGAAACAATATGTTGAACCCTACTTGAGCACTCTAACGGAATGATGGAATCGAACATTGTCCATTACTAGCACGCCAGTTGTTATATTTTTTTGTGCCAATGTGTCAAAAAGTTCCTCCAAGAACGTTACAAATGAATCTGTGTTAAATGGGAAAGGTTGGGATGAATAGGCAACAATCTCATGCTTGTTTATGGCACAACAAATTGAAATATTCCTGGATCGCAAATACCGTACCCTTTGAACCGCAGGCCTTCCTATCAAAGCTCTACCGTATCCGGATCGCATAGATACGCTGAACTCAATTTCATCCATGAAAATTATGTTAGCTTCAGGCATCGCAGCTAGGTGAGCCATAAACTCCAGAGCATATGTTTTCCTTATGCTAATCATAGAGCTACAGTTTCTCCTTTCAGGTATTCTTGATGTGCGTTTGAAAGAAAAATTGAAACCTTTTATCGATCGCTGTATAGTAGAGGTGCTAACTAAAAGGTTGCATTCATTTTGAAGCTTTTTTTTGATAGCCTTTAAGGATAAGCAGCAATCCTCATCCAACCATTTCTTCATAAATTCCTGTGCCTCTTCGCTTACTTTAGACTTGGATGGATTACCCCTTTTCTCTTTGGCGACATTTCCCTTTTCACGATATTTTTTTCACGATAGCTAAAACTGTAGTATGTTTAATGTTTAAGATTTTGGAAATTTCTTTTGGGAGCTTTCCGCTGTTATGCAAATGGCACACGTTCTCTGTCTGCATCTGTTGTAATGTTATTTTTCCTTTTCGTGCCTTAATTTAAGTCCATTTTACTCAACGCAAATTAAAAATGATAAACTGATGTGGGTATTGATAGATGTGAAGAATTTTCCAATGCCAATTTATGCTGGAAGTAAGGTTACATATACAGTGAACCCTCTCTTATTTGAGAGGCGATGGGACTGTCGAATAAGAGGGGTATTCAAATTACAGAGGTGGAAAGTGAATGAAAGGTCCAACTAAAGAAGAAAGAGACAGAACATTTAGTATGCAGCCTTAACTGTTGCTATAGGAAACTGCGAACAGAATCGCTAATTTGAGCATACATCTTTCAATAACCATGGCAACACCATACTCAAATAAGAGGGACACAGATTTCGGAGGTTTTCCAAATTAGAGGAACAAAAATGTACTGGAAATCAAGGGACTGTGCAAAATGTTCAAATAAGAGAGGTTTTTCAAATTGGAGAGGTGTCAAATAAGAGAGGGTTCACTGTATTAGAATCGAAGCCCAAATTGAATAGTTTTTGATAATCTTACCAATCACCAAAACCATGCCAATAAAATTGTACGAAATTTCGATAGTTTGTGGTCTATGTAAGTATTAACGTTTTCTCCTTTTCGGCTTGGTTTGTTTGGACTAAAATTTTACTCAAAATATCAACACTGAGATTTGACACATACATTACGTGCTTTTTAATTGCGACTATTTTAATATAAAAATATGTTTAAGCTTTGGGGAGTATCTTCATTTTATTCAAGTCACGTCACGTAATTCTATAAAACTATAATTCTTGATTGTTATTGATTTCTTTGCATCTTGCTATCAATCTAGAGAAATTAGTTGTCTATGAACTGAGCGAAAAAACTTTAGAGCTTTAAACACGTACTCATTAAGATACACACAATTAAAAAACACCTACTGTTTATTCGTGGTCCTTTATAATTCGGTTTATAGCTAGCGCGTTGAAAGCTTGAAAACAAGATGCTAAAAAGATATACGTAGACATGCATGATGGCATGATACATAGAAACAAAAAATCAATATAATTATTTTACAGGTGCTTACATAAATATTAACTAATTTATTTTATTGCAATAATTGCGCTTTTGCTCATAAACAGTAATTTATCCAACTTAATCCCCTATAAAAAGTGAATTTGTCTCGCTCTCTCAAGTAATTTGAGGAGCCTATGCCGCAGGTGAAGCGGGATGAGAGATTTCTTTCTGATCCGAACATGCAAATTAAAAAAGGCGAAGTTTCTTAGAGTTACAATATTCGAATGCTTTGTTTATTCAATGTTCGGTCCCTTTTATACTCCCGGCAGCCCATACAATTTTAGGGTGTTAGTGTATCCTTTCCGAGGATAAATAGTACGTTAGTGTTCGTACGCGTGAGTGCCGTGTGTTAGTGTTTGTGACGCATATTTATTACGCTTTTACACGCATAATACCCGGTATCTATTTTAAAGTGATCGCGCACCTCGCGAATTTACAGTGTGATACGTTCGTTACGGAATAAATAATCGCGAACGTAACAAATGTGCTTAGGAAAATAAGCGTGAAAAATAAAAGAAACAGTGTTCTTGAAGCGGTGAGCAACGGTAAAACACACACAAGAAGAAGCGAGACGGCTATATGAGGTAGCGAATTCCCACAGCGTGCGAATTCACAGCGTGCGAATTAATAACAGCAGCGCGAAGATCTTAAAATTTAAGTTATTCATGACATATTGTATCAACGTTTTAATACTTTGGTGAACTTTTAGGAAAGATATTAAAAACTTGATAAAGTGCAATTCAAATTAGTTCAATATCATATTTTGACATTTGTTTTTAAATTTAGATCCTAAAAACTGCTACTGTTTTGAACAATAAGTGTAGAAACAAAAAAATTGTCAGAGTCCAGAACAGAAACAGGAAAGATGTTGTGCCCTGAGTGGTAGTATGTGTGTGTGTTTGCTATGCGTTTGTCACGGGGGCTGTGATTTTTGCATGGGTTATCCGTTACTACGATTTTTATTCTTCTCAGTTTTTTTTCGAATCCTCTTTTGTACATGTCGTTGATGTTTTCTGGTCTGGCTTTGGTGTTTTCACTGCTTAGTAAGTTTAATGTTTTTTAGGATATTTGGTAAACACCAGTAGCAGAAATCTTTTTTGAGTTCAGAATGTTGTGCCATCTGTTATAATCTATCAGATTGTCATCGCTTGTGAATCGAGGTCTTTGTTCGTAGTTGTTTTTTTTTGTTAAACCAAAATGAATATCAAAATGAATCTGTGGAAATCCCCATTCCCATAGGTTCTCCATAGTGGTTTGAGAATCGATCAAATGTAGTTTTTCCTCAATTCGTTTTGTTTGAGAAATTTTTTTGGTGAATCGAAATTTTCTTCTTGTGTTTATTTCGTTTTCGGTCGTCTGATTTTGGTTATGGTCAGGTCCAGCTTTGCATTTTTTCCAGGTCCAGACCTTTTGGACGGTTTCATTCCACCATGATTTTGAGTTGAAATAAGTCTTAATTTTGTTCCTTGATATAATTTTATTAATGTCTTTGGTTATTGAGTTAATATCATAGTTATTATTGCATTATAGGCTGGATATTTCTCTTTCTCTAACGAACACCGATGCGATTACTTCTTCTTCTTCTTCTTTGGCTCAACAACCGTTGTCGGTCAAGGCCTGCCTGAACCACTAGTGGGGCTTTGGCTTTCATTGACTATTTGATTCCCCCCTTTAGTTTTTCTATGTCAATTCACCTTTAGTTTTTCTATGTCAAGCTCTGTGCGTAGGATTATTACCGCTCCCCCGTAACGATCCTCTTTATTATCCGTTATTATTTCGTAATGTGGAATATTTATTTTTCCTGTGGATTTATCATCCAAGCATGTCTCCCGAAGGCAGGCTACATCGATCTTCTTTTTAATTAGTAGTTCTCTAATTTCTTCTTTTTTGGCTTGTTGTTCCTGTATGTTTGTTTGTATTAAGCAGAACATGACACCAAATATTTATGTGTGGATGTGAATTGCCTTGCGTGAGGTGTTCAAAAGAGTATTTTGAATGTATCTTATCGTGATGCGTTATCTTCTTGTGTGCTAGTGATTATATATTCCTCCACCATCATAGTGGGGGTTTGGGTGTTTCGTTAGTTACTTCTATGTACATTGAATCTGGTGATTCAGGTGAATTGACCGTTAGTGTGTTTCTTCCTATGGGTGGGTTTGATTGTTCGTTGGTTTTAATAGTTTGTTATACTACGGTTGCATGCTTACGTGTTTTTTTCTGGAGTGGTAGGTTCAGTTGTGTATGTTTTGTTATTTTCTTGTTTCTTGTTCTTGGTAATTTTGTTCTTTGTGGTTAGGATAGGTCCGATGCAGTGGCGTATTTAACGGTAAGCAAAGTAAGCAATTGCGGGGGGCCCGGAATCTTTAGTCCATTATCCATAACAGTTGATAGAATATGGCACTGTATTAGCAAGGAGGGGGGTCCCGTGGGTGATGGACGTTGGGGCCCCGCGCTAGACGAACCCTAAGCACCCCTACACCCCCCACCCCGGAAGCAACCAAATTTAAGTTGAAATGTTACATAATCAAAGACGGATGCCGAGTACCCCCCCCCAGTAATCATGTACAAAGGGGCCTCAACAATTCTTACTGCTTAGGGCCCCCGACACTGTAAACCCGCTGCTGGTCCGATGTGTGAGTTTTGAGGATTTCGGGACACAGTCGTCTCCGTATGCGTTTTGCTTCACGACACACATTTTGTTTTTTCGCACGCCTCTTTGAGACCCAGTTCGCTGAATTTCGCACATACTTTCTCGCGGTGGCACGATTTTTGTGTGCGACCGAGTCTCATGCAGGTGGTGCACCGCATGAGTCTCTGAATGTAAAGTTCCACTTTAAGTTAATACAGTCCGAAATCAACCGTACATGGGATACTCTGTTTAAAGGTGATGATTCCTGTACAAGTAATGGTCAACACATAATTTACCTTTTTTTAAACAGTCTCCTCCGTTGCTTTTTGTGTTTGGAGTTCATCTAATATTTACCGTACCGAAAGGAATTCGATATTGGGGCATCGAATCACTCTTTTACTACAGTTTAATGTGGGATGCTCTAGTGCTTGGATCTGAATCTCTCCTTAGTGATCGGGGATCGATTTTTTTTAAACTTGTCTTCTTGTTTCAGCTTGGCCACCTAAATCAGAAGCTACCCGTCATTTAAGCGATTGACCAGCATTGGCTTTCCTGAGATAGCATTTTCAATCACTTTAGAGATTAAGAACGGGTTACCTCGGCTTAGGTCTCTATCTTGAGTTGTGGACTCCATCACCATGAACATCTCTTCCTAAATTAAAACATCCTATTAGTTCCCATGGGGAACGTCCCCTTTCGTTCCCCCCTTTCATCTTAAAAAACACCCCTGTCTTTGTAAAGAATTGTATAATTGCTTTGTTTCTTCTTCACTTCCTTCTCGCAAAACTTCTTGTTGTTGCTTAATCGCTACTTCGAAAAAACGTCTTTACTTTTCAGTGTTACACTGTCGAATGCGTTGCCGAAATTGTATTCTTTCGGCTGGAACACTTTTAATCATTTGCACAAATGCAGCTGACATTGCATCAGCTTCTGGACCAGCAATTTGTGATGTTTGAATGATCAGATTCCTTAGCAATTGAACTAATTCTGCATATTTTTTTTAATAATTCTGTTATTTGTCTCGTTCTATCGTTTCTTCCTCCTACAGGTCTATTTCGTTAGTTTGACGACTGTAATCGGTATCATAGTGAAGTAGAAGATGGTGGTGTAGATGATTGTGTCAGGCATTCTTGAGTTAACTATTGTGGATGTTTGGTTATTAAGTACCATCAATCGCTAATGATGATATTGTTGTCGACGACTCCGGCATAACTGTGAAGCGTGGTTTATATTGGAGTACTCGGTAAAAAAAATCCAATTCAGCAGATTGTGTTAAATTATTTGGTACAATAGTCGCATTGACGTCTATTAGAGAATATGGAATGAACTAGCGAGGAACGCGAGAGATGTAGATGAGTGCGGTTGTGTTGTGTAGTGTGTCTTACAAAATTGTGATTTTCTTATGTAAAATTGAAGAAATTGTTTGATGGTTTCATCACAAATTTTTTGTTATGTTATGTGCTAGTGCAACTCGTTGTACTTAATAAGCTGTATTTAGATGGTAAATTGAAGATAAAGTTTAATAAAATTTTAGCGTCGATCCTAACGAAGTGTGCTATGGTAGTAGTGAACGAAATTATCGTATGGTATGTTGTTTTTGTTTTAGTAGTGTGTGTAATATAGACGTACAGTGGCTCTTTACCGTTGAAGCAGCTAAAACCAAATAGTTCTGGTGACAATGGAATGTGGTATGTGTGCCAAATGCTCAAAATACGTTTTGCCGGGTGAGAGTCCCGTATTTTGCAAGGGTGAATGGAACTGTATATTTCATCGATGTTGCACTACTCTGAATGTTTCAACTTTCAAGGTGCTGAGTGATAACCCTAATTTATTTTTTAGATGTGATGCGTGTAACACCATCGACATGAGCAATACAGGCATAAGCCTTAATAGGAACAGTATTGATGATAATATTAGTAACTTGATTAGAAGGTGTATGCAAGAATTGGAAGCTAATATTAGTGAGAGGCTAAATAAGGGTTTGGACGAAATTAGGGCACATGTACATAATGCAGACAAGTCGCTTGTATGCAATTGCCATGCAAGCTAGCGTGAGATAGCCCGCTGCGCAAAGCGATCGAAAACTTCTCACACTCAAACTGCAAACATATTTCAGAGCCCATGGCTGTGAAATATTTCGCATTCAAAATGATGCAAATTTATAAATAACATATTTCGAAATTTTCAATGCTGAAATTTTTGATTGAAATATTTCTTTGATCGGAATCCAAGCGTTTCCCTGACATTTCTGCTCGCTTTTTCGATCGCTTTTGGCGGAAAGCGATCGAAAATCCGAGCTACAAAACTACTCGATTTTGTCGTGCGGGCGTAGTGTAATTTTGATTTTCACTAGCGCATCTGGCGGCGGCTGGTGGAAGCTTTTTTTATTCATCGAGGGAATGGTCATGCCGGATATCAAAAATAAGTAGTTTTTCCATCGTTTTTTGTCATGAAAATGGATGCAATGCGTGTAGAATATATGCATCTACCTTTTTTAAAACTTTTCTGGTTCAATTTAAGTGAAAAACATGGAAAAATAACATATTTTCTGAAGCGGCTCCAAATTGTTTGGCAAAATGCTTCTGTCAGCCGCCGCCAGATGCGCTAGTGAAAATCGAAATTACACTTTCATTTATAAATTTGCAACAATTTTGAATGCGAAATATTTCACAGCCATGCGCTGTGAAATATGTTTGCAGTTTGAGTTTGAGAAGTTTTCGATCGCTTTGCGCAGCGGGCTGTGGAGTCCTGGCGTGATATTTTCATTAACGATGATAAGTAGACACACATATTCGAAAAGACAACTTTGTGTTCGTTTTAGATGTTGACGCATTACGGCGGAGTGGTGCGGAGCAAAGGCATGCAAAGGCAAAAGAGGAGCAAAGGCAAAGGCGACCGGTCAACCAGATATGCTTTTAGTAATTGTATTATATGTGATTTTAAAATGTGTTTGTTATACTAATACGTGATCGGATATAATTACAGGCTTTCCTCTGGACCATTGAAGATTGGATTGCTAAATCGGATGTATGGAGTGCGGACGATGTGTGTGCAGTTGCGATGGAGCACGAAAGCAATTATCAAGCGGATGCTGCAACATTGTCGACAACAGATGCTGTACAGCAGCCTTCCGAGCTGTTAAAAGTCCAGGACAAATAGATGCTATAGCAAAGAGAAAAAGCTCAGAAACTGCATCATTGCATCGGAAACAAGGTAAGATTATAACGATGACGATGACGATGACGACGAGTACGACGATAGAACCTGAATTAGGTGCGTGAATAATCAGTGTAGCAAGGGTTTCATCCGCAAATTAGAGTGTCAGGAAAGCATTCATAGCATAGCATAGCATAATTATACAGTGTATTAGCTGCAAAATAGAAAAACTACAGGTAGCGGTAACCTAAATCTAATACAATCACAAATATATGCAGCATGCACTAGCTTGAGGATAATGTTAAGGAAATCATTTTGTATGTATTATACAATGTATGCTACATTGTATACATAAAATATATAAACAAATTATGTTCGAAACATAGACTAACGCTGCAACCAAATACTTAAACTTGTACTTAAACTTTTAACATGATGACAGTGTTTTCAGCTGTTTGATAAAAATATCACAGAAATGGAAAGAAACGGATTATGTGTGTATCGTTATGATTCGTAGGTATTAGGGTATTTATGTTTAAGGACGTTTTTTAACAGATAGGATGAATGATTTTACATCATTTGACTGTAACTATTTTTAATTAAATGATATTTTATTCTCTTTTAAGGAAAGGGTTAAAACGAACATATTGCAGCACAAGGCATCGTTCGCCGTTTTAACGTTCTTGCTATGCGGTACTTACAGATGCACTTCCATCGCCGTGGTCAAGTTTAGTTTAGTTTAGTTTAGTTTAGTTAAGTATAGATTAGTTTAATTTAGTTTGGTTAAGTTAAGTTAAGTGTAGTTATGTTGCGAAAACGCTTTGTCCTAAAGATGTTTGGAGTCGTCCCCGAGATGTCCTCGGCCTGCTGTTGCCGTCTACATCGCATGACTGTTTGAGCAAGTCGTGTTGCGCAGTATTTTAAAAGTAGTAGTAAAGGTTATTAGGCTTAAAATACGAATGCTTAGAATACTATCAAGCAAGCGGTCTTAGGCGATACATCTTGTGGTACTTTTTATTACACGTGTATTTAGCTCTGTGACTGATTATCAAATAATCTCGATATTATCTGTTCAGCACACTCGGGTATGCTGTGTTGGAAAAGACGACACCATTACTATTATCTAACGTTCGCCCGTAGTAAGGACTGACTATCAGGCTACGTGGTATGGAATAATGCCTTGAAAGCCTGTATAGGTCGGCATATCCGCGTAGGATGTGTACGCCAAATAGAAGAAGAAGAGCGTTCGATGTCCTCTGTACCACACCTCCTTCCTTTCTTATCCGGCGCTACAACCGCTTTGCACAAATTTAATTGACATAACCTGTTAGCTTTAACATAACAAACAGCATTCGTTATACATTAAACTATTGTGAATGGTGTTATAGTTATTATAAATTAGAACAATTTCTAGCAATGTAATACCCACCACAATTACGTTCACAGTACTAAAGCAAAACAAAAGTAGAATAGATTCACGTTCTTTTTCATATATACTTTATTAAATTGACCGTACAAACAACAGTTAGCATAGATTATCATTTAAAACAAGGAAGGTTTTGTATAGGGAACAATGTGAAGAAGAATAATGCAAAACAAACACACCCAAATAAGAGTCTACTGCGAACTAGAAAGGAGAACGATTCATTCCATGGGGAGCTTGTTGTTGAAACCTGTACTCGTTTGAATAAACTTTGTAAAATACCATATTCTTATAGTGTACATTGCAATTATATTTCAGTTGTATATATGGAGAACATTTAAATGCTGTTGTTTTTTTAAATCCATTTATCAGTCTTTTTTGGTTGAACTGGTCTTGGTGCTTGTGATACATTTTTTCTGTTATGGCAAAAGTTCCGATTTCGCTTCCAATTTAACATCGATCATTTGGGTGTCCGATCAATACGGCTTGAATAGTGATGCTGTGGTGGATTGCTCTTAGGAATATTTTAGTTTCAATCTGGTAGCTAATGAGACAAATGGTTGCGTATGGCCCTTAGTTCATCGAGATGTCGTCCGCTTTGTCAGATCGATTGTCCTGTATCGATTGTCAACGAAAGATCCGTCAACGAAAGATCCGTCGTCACACACCTGCGGCACTAAACGAATTCGGGCTTCCCAAAAGCCGTTTCCGCCACGTTCACATCGATTTGGTTGGACAACTTCCGACGTTAAATGGAAACCGGTACTAAGTAACGATGATCGACCGGTTTAGTTGTTGGCGGAAAGCAGTTCCCCTACCAGAAATGCTAGCAGAAACTGTCGCCAAAGCATTTTCTGAATGTAGGATATCTCGGTTGAGCGTTTCAGCAACAGTCACGACAAATCAAGGACATGCGTACTACAGCGTACCATCCCGAAGCTAACGGTTTTATCGAACACCTGTATCGATTCGCAACGTTGGTGCGATCAACTGCCGTTGGTCCTGCTCGGCTGATATCAGGGAAGATATCGATATATCTGTAGTTTAAATGACATACGGACAGTCCCTGCGAAATCCGGCCGATTTTTTTAACTTTCTAAGACAGAAATATGTCGTTCATAGTTTGCCGAACTGCTTTGCCGTACCATGCAAAAGCGTTTTTGTGCGAATCACCTCGGTTTAACGGCTTCTTTGACATCCATACCAGGGGTACGGTTTCCCCATACATTTTAAAATTATCGAAAGGCATGAAAAGAACGTATCGAACCAGCATAAGTCTACGAACAGGATCCGAACGAGGATGATGAAAGAACAAAACTTACACCATCCGCTCACCGTGTACGGTTGTATGGACGGTGGGGGACTTAGAGGAACTCGGTGGTGGAGTAATCGTAGCAGTATGTTGGTTGTAATCTAGTAGCCATCATATATAAATAATGAACAATAAACATAAAGTGAATTAAGTCAGTCTTAGTTCACTCGTTCAGAACGGTTGACATCGTTTTTCTATCGCTTCCGCAAAGGTAATACCTGAAAGACAGTTGTGTGTTTTGGAAATGTAGGCTGAAATAGGTGGGTGAAGTAAAATAATTTTAAAATTTTAGATTTTTTATTTAGCTTTAATTGAAATAGTTTATTTTATTTTCCGTTTCATAATTTACAGGACAAACGGAAGACTGGTGCAAGCTGTTGCTTTCCATGGTAGTTTTCTTAATCCATTTTTCTTTCAACCATGTTTTTTTTAAACCATTTTTCTTTCAACCATTTTTCTTTCAATCATTTTTCTTTCAATCATTTTTCTTTCAATCATTTTTCTTTCAACAATTTTTTCTTTCAATCAATTTTTTTTTCTTTCAACTATTGTAAATTGAAACATACCCAATCGTATGAGAAGAGTAAAAAGTGAAATATTATCCAATATTTGGTGCTTTGTGATATAAGTGATAGCGTTGCAGATGACTAAGGATGACAAGTATTACTTTTTTCAATTTTTCTTAATTTATTTTACTTAAACTTAAGGTACTATAACGTTGTGCAAGTTGCATTAGATGAACATATCTTAACTTATATTCTATAAACAATATTAAAAAAAACTACTCCACATAATTGCACCTTTCCTAAAGACATCCTTAATCATTACTCCTCTTGGCCAGATCCGAACCCCCCCCCTCCCCTTCCTTTTTCTCTTTCTGTCACGCACACACAACTAGTTGACGAGGTAATTAGGAAGCGTATCGTCCTATCTGTTCTGACAGTCCGAACGAATCTGATCTGCCATGATCGGAAATTGTTTTATTTGGACATTGGTTTGTTTTATTAACAATTCTTTGCTCTCGTTTAGCTTCTGCTCGCAGTTGACAAAAGCTCTAGTAGCTGTCACTATAGGCCATGAAGAACTGTCGCTTATGGGTGTTTTGAATTATAATGTATAAGCTGATCCTGCTTTGGGTTATGATGTGTAATTTGTTCTAATTGTTAAGTGTTTATCTATCTTTGCCTGCGCTTTTTGTGATGTATTCTCGGTTCCACTACTTTTCTATAAGTGTGCCTCAGTGTGGCAATTTTTGTATGAACGATGTGGCCTAAATTCTTCCGAGGTGTGTTGCTATGGTGTGCATGTGTTTATGTCTGATAGTGTTTATTGTAATAAGTGTTAAATGTGTTTAATGAAAATAGTAATGCGTTTTGTAAACAGAAAAAGTGTTTTAATTGTGCAATACTATATAAATATTATAAATTACTATAAATGATTAATTATATTTGGTTAGATTAAATATAATAATTATAAATTTACCTTTGATTTGATATCCAATTGCATGCCGAGGTTCCAGCGATTGAAATTTGGGCTTTGATGAAATTCGATTATTCTATGAAAAGTAAATGTGTAATAAAACAAGTGCGTTAGCCATGCTGAAAATTGTTTAAAGCTTTCATTAATGGTAAATGTTTTGTAGTACTGGAATTAAGCGGGATAGAATTGACGGAAAGCACACTACGCTAATGGGGACTATTATGCAGAAAGTCTAATCATATCTCCAGTCTTTTAACCACAACAACACTGCCTCAATTATACACGGATAGTGGAGCAAGAAAAAAGTAAACATACCTGTTTCTACATATAAGCAGTATTAATTCGATGTTGTTTTTCCCGCGATGAATGTTAGCGTTCCAAACTGCGCCAGCATTTGAGTCATCGACAAACTGAGACAACGCTTACCTTACCATGTCCAAGGACCTTATTTGTGAAGCTGAAATGAAAAAAAAAACTTCCTTTCCAGTTGGTATATACAAAAGGTATAAAAAAAAACCAATTGAATACTCCAGCCAGAACCACGAGGAGGTCGAAAGGAAATGGCCAGCCATGCTAGAAGAAAAAAATGTTTAATATGTCTATATGAGGTAACGCAAATATCGAAAATCAATGTGTGACTTTCACAGCTTCCAATAAAGGCTGAAAACAATCATCAGGGTGCATTTTGCGGAAGTGATATTCCACCAAATACTGATTCAGGTGCGCAATGCGGTTTGTGCCTTTTTTCTTAAGCAAATCTTTAAGCCAACGCCATAGATTTTCGACTTTTTGCGTATGAATGAACTTATTGTCGGGATGAACGAAACTTTTGGAATGGTTTACCATGCCATGGCTGTACCCAACCTCGGCTAACGAAACATATCCTCCCCAAGAGTCGGTTAGGATTGTTGTGCCATCATCTACGTTGTCGCATATTAACCGAGTAAACGTATCAGCGTTCCGATGCTCTACTCGCTGCAGAAAAATTTCGTTCGTCTCCCGACAAATTCCACCAACCAACCACTCTCGGTCACTCTCTGTGCGAGTGAGCCGTCCACGGTTATATTTTCGTGAGGTAATTTTCGTCTCATCGATTTCGACTGTCTTGCCCGGGCCGCCAATTTTTTATGGCGCCAGCATTGCGACAACATCGAAAAGGAGGAGACGTATATTACGGAAATGGTCAATTACCGTTATCTTGCTGAGCTGCAGCTGCTTCACCACTTCTGCCACGCTGACATTGATACTCCACAGGTACAGCAACAGGACCTCCTGCATCAGTGTAAGTCTGGATCCTTCAAAGAAAGATCCAGCACGGACACTGACTTCCGCGTTTTTGCACATACGTCCTGTGCACACCCACTTGCAGCGATCCTTCGTACCCTTTACGTTTTTACGCAGCCGCATCGGCTGCTCGCACTTCCGGCACAGCTGAACAGCCTGCAATAGCTTATGGTCTATAAGCCATTCGACTGCTGCAACAGGCTCATGCAGCTTAAGCACCAGCGATGCAAACGTTTCGGTCGCCATAAAATTGGTAGAATAAAGTTGAAAAATTATCACAGCTTGTTCGTACATTACTCTTAATGTTCACCCTTTTGTCTTCTGATATGGCGCAACAACCACAGTAAGATAGGGCATCAAACATTATCAAACAATTACCAACACGATAATGCAACCAATTCAATTAAAAAAAAAGTTTATCCGATATTTTAAACTGGAAAATAATATTAAGTGGAAACACACTGTAACCATAAAACCATAATTAATGTGCAAAGTCTTAAGCCAACCCTTGGGAATGGGGAATAATAATATTATATTATTATTCGCCAACAAATTTTACTGGAGGGTTAACATTTTCAGGCGGTCCTATATGAACTGGATATTAGATATTAGAATCGAGATCGTAACAGGGTCGGGAATGAACAGCGATATAGCCTCGGGCCGTAGTTGGAAGACCTCTGCTCTATAATATCTTAAATTTGCATTTTTTTTAATTAAGCGAAAGTGTAAAGCCAAATGCATTGGAGCCCCTCAAAATGAGTTCCCATGATGACAAATGTTTCACTTAACCATCAATTATCAATGCTCAACAAATACCTCTCTTATTATTTTGCGTAACAACCATTGTCGATCAAGGCCTGCCTTTTATACCATTAATTGGTTGGACTATCGGTGGGTTATTGGCTACCCGCAGCAGGATAGTCACTAAGGGGAGCACGGTCCATATAGGACTTGAACCCATAATTAGCATGTTGTAAATACCTCGCTTAAAATTTTGCATAACAAGCAATCATTTGTGTTTTTGGTACATGTTTTGGTGCAGATGTGAATTTAAAATCACGATGAGTATTTTCTTTAACTTTGATTATCGCCCAGAATCGTTAATTATAATACTATTGTCAAGAGGATAAGTGTCACAATATTGTGCGAGATATTGACGAATGTTTCTAGCGCGTTTTTTTTAACCTACTTGCTGATGAAGGCGAAAGTTTACCCAACCTACTGCATATATACATATCGTTTTAAAGTGTGTGGAAGATTTTTTTTTGCAACTCAATTTATCAATCGAATCCACAATCGTTAGTTGGTACGTTCTCCTTTCTCTACCATCATTATCTATCTTGTACTATTATTGCACGGGAAATAGAAACCCTGCTACCACAGGTACCATTACCTGTAATATTTCTTGGTAATTTCAATGCCCGGCATTCTACCTGAACAGATTCACTATCTAACCCCACTGGCCATATGTTGCAGGACTATTTCGGTACCTGTAGCAACCAGATCATTACATAGTCCATCAGAAATGGCCCAGGTGAAAAAATAAAGCGGCTGATTCGGAAAAGTGCACAACAGAACTATCACACACATTAGCCCCCCCCCCCCCCCCCCCTGAGATAATGATTCCTTCCTTGTGCGTTTTAGGGAAACAATAAAAAATACAGCCTTAACTAGCATCGCTTATATAAAGGGTACAGTAAGCAGAAGTTTCGTCCGCTGGTGGAATGAAACAGTTGTCCTCGCCATTAAAGCTCGACGAATTGCAATTATGATATTGTTATGATGGGTTTGCAAAACACAATTTTCCATGTAATTTTCTTCAGATCTGAGTCAAGAATCCTGTTTAACCAGTTGATGCTTCCGACCAAAGTTACAAAAGTCTTTTTTTAGTATGGCTGGGTAGAGAATGGTAAATAGAAGTCTGACGCAAAAATTAGAAGACCGCAATAGTACCTTTGTACCAAGCAACATATTAAGTTTTTTTTTAAACTATATCTGTTGCAAGCAGTCTACATACATAACTGTTAAATGTTATAGACTGCTATCGTTGCGTAAACCTAAGAAAGCTGAATGACTTAATAAAGTAATACTTTTAATAATAATAATCATAATCATTATCATAAAATTAATCATAATCATAATCATAATCATAATCATAATCATAATCATAATCATAATCATAATCATAATCATAATCATAATCATAATTATAATTATAATAATAATAATAATAATAATATTAAAAGTATTTATAGTAATAATTATAATAAAAATATAATAAGAATAATAATAATAATAATAATAATAATAATAATAATAATAATAATAATAATAATAATAATAATAATAATAATAATAACAATAATAATAATAATAATAAAAATTATAATAATAAAAGTATTTAGAATAATAAAAATAATTATAATAAAATAATAATAATAATAATTTTAATTATAATAATAAAAATAATAATAAAAGTATTTATAATAATCATTATAATAATGATAATAATTCAAATAATAATAATAATAATAACGGGGCTTCAAAGGTGGCACAGACGCTGAAACATATTGTTTTGCATTTAACCGACCGAATTTTGCTGTACTACCTGTTATGACCTTTTTTTTATTTAGTAGTAGCAATAGATATGTTTTATTTTCACACGGTCTAACAGAGATTAATTGTTCCATTTGAAGCCCACTGGTCCATTTGAGTGCCGTTCGAGCACCGGCCGATCAGGCCGATAATAAACTGGGCTACGAAAACATCATAATTCACACTAGTCTAAAGCGCATGAAAAAGCATGAAATTGGTGCAGGCATGTAGTTATTATTATGGAATTGTACAATCGCACAAACTCATATAATGTGTTGGTTTTTAAACCATTCGAGCGCCTATGTTCATGAAAACCATATTTGTCGCCTTCATCGCACTAGATAGTGTCCATTCTGTGCTGCAGCACGACTTTGATGCTGCGCATTGTGCTTTTGCTTGTCGGGACTTCCTAGTTAAGCTTGTATTGAAATGGTAGCGATCCACATACACACAGGATGGGGGCTGTGTGTGCGATATGGAAAATCAATACACGTACGTGAAATTGGCGCGCTTCTTCGATACACACATCAAAACCAAATCGACAGCGTTCTTGGCCAGGGGAGTGATTTGGAGAGCGACAAAAGTTGTGCAAATTTAAGAATTTTAAAACGATTTTTTACAGTTTTTCAGTTTGTGAGACAAACGGTGATTCTGTGGTATCGAAATATGTAAGTATATTACTCTTTTTTACAAAAAAAAAAAAAAAACTGGTGGTATAGGGTATTGGGGAATGATAGACACGTTCAGCGCGACGCCGATTTTTATTCCGCCGGCATCACCAGCGCAAACTGCGAATTTTCGGATTAACATTATCACATTAGAATTTAGTTTTTCCTTCTTTTTGCTATATTTTCAACGTTGGTTGTTATACAAATTCTGTTATGTTTGCAAAAAGATGTTTGGCCACAGGAATATTTATTGAAAAAAGTTTCTTGTACCTGCCCCCCCGCTTCTATTCATGCGGGTAAAGTACAGTTATGGCCAATGATTGTTTTCCCAGCGAAAGACGGCCGCTCCCAGGGACCGCCATAGCGCTGAACGTGCAAAGCAGTGCGTTTTGTGGCTAAGGCCCGCTTTAGGTGATAGTGGTGGGGTGGGTGCGGGGGTGGCGGTGGCATTTTTCCAGCACGATCTTTTCAGCACCTGAATTCGTTTTGAATTCGTGAGTGAAAAAAAAGTGAACAAAAGTGAAAAAAAAATGTTACATGGCTGCGAGTGTGCTAAAAAGTAGTGATGGGAAAAATGAAGTTTTGGTCGGAATCGATTCCGACTAGCTCCGAAATTTTGTGGAATCGATTCCACTTAGTAGGTCCGGAATCAGTTTTCGGAATCGGCTCCGGAATCTCCATGAGAATGGATCGTTTTAAAGTATATTTGGATCTTTTGTGGTTTATTAAAAAGAGGACGAATAATCAATCAATTCGGGCAAAAACCGTGGGATCATTTTGACAGTTAGATGAAAAATCATTCATCGTTTAATTGCAGCATGCTTTGTTTAGTTGATGTGCAATATTCTAGATGCATTTTCGTTCTTTTTTACAACGTTGGTAAAATTAAATTGATCTCCATAGCAATCAGAGCTCCAAGGAATTAGAGTACAGGTGCGTTATGCTACAATCCCTCATATGTCGATTTTTGATGTATTGATGTAAATTTGATAATGAAATTCGTAATGTAAATTCATTTCTTTATTAAATAAATTTTACCCAAATAAATCTACATTTTCTGTTTTTCAATTACTATCTTCTTAATCTAACGTATTAAAACTATACAAACAGTTTGGGTTTGTTTTGTTATGTGTTACATTTATAGTCGTTTCGACATTCTTTCTTCAACTAAACCTTATCGATTCGAAATACCTCATTCTGGTATGTAATCATGTTGAATAAACATCATTTCTTTTAATTTTTGTGATGTTATGCGGCTGCGCTTTTCCGTTCAAATTTGGCCCGCTTTTGAAAAAATACGTTCACATGGAACTGAAGAGGCTTGTTGAAAGCGTGACTATTTTTTCACCTATAATTTCAATAGTGACTGCATTAACAAGTTCGAGAACACTTGTCGCTTGTTCGATTACGGTCCAATCACGTTCTTCTAATTTTGATTTAATGTTAATTGACGCCACACAGGAAACTAACGGAATTCTGTTATTTTTAATCTTTTCAACATTTCGTAAGTTGAATTCCAGCGAATTGGACAATCTTGTTTTAATTTCTGTTGGGCATAGTTTAATTTGGTTTGCATTTCAAACAATTTATAAGTTGCTTTAGCACTCCTTTTAAAAAACATCACAACACGCTTCGCTTCTTCAACTGTGTTTGTAATAGACGCTTTTATTGCGTTTTTACCACCAAATTTAACGTATGAGCACTGCATGGCAAATGTGGTAAGTTCAAACTATCGGCAGTAGCTACCATGTTGGCCGCGTTGTCAGTCACCAAAATGATTTTTTTTCTATATCAAATCTTTGGATAATCGATCGGATCCAACTGGCTAAATTTGGTGCTGTGTGACTTTCCGATACCTCTCCGCATTCTAATAAATGTGAACAAGACAAGCTATCTTTAGTAATATAGTGTGCTGTCAATGCACAATAGCTTGTGTTGCTTATGCTTGCCCAGGCATCAGCCGTTAACGCAATTGTTTCGGCATCTATTAGATTTTTTTTAACATTTAACTGTCTCAACATAAAGTAAGGTAAAGCAGCGTTCGAAATAGTCTTTCTACACGGCATCTGATAATCAGGGTTCAGAGCTTCAACAAATTGTTTGAAATGATAATCTTCAACTATCGAAAACGGATAGTACTCTTTACAAATCATTAGGAGTAAAAGAGAATCTAGCTTTTCTTTGCTTTTGGAGCATAGAGGCTTAATTGACCGAAAGTAGTTGCTTACAGTATTAGAAGTGCTAATTGGTTGTGGTGTTTCTTCTGTGATCGGTTCTTCTGCAGATGATGTGCACGGTTGTTGTGTTCTATGTTGTGGAACAGGTGTTCTTTGTAGCTTTGCTTGATCACTTTATTGGTTTTATATGGTTAAAATGTAGTCCTTTCTTTTCACAAACTGCTAGCTGCTATTCACACCACGATGTCTTGCCAATTCTGGTAATACGAAACAATGCGCCAGTGAGACGACACAGGTTCTGTCAAGATGAAAATTTACAGTGAACTTTCTACATACTTGTGTGTGGTCAAAAACTGTTTAATGAAATGCACCTATCGGTTGAGGGTTATAAATTGGTTGTTTTTTCTTTAAAGAAATCTTGACAAACTGATTTTTTTACTAACTGTCCTGAGCAAACATTTTAGGTTTTAAAATTAAAACTATATTGATGTCAAATTTGGGAATGCAATGTGTTCCTCGCCAAATTTGACCACAGATGACATAGCAAAAGTTCACTATGGCCTTTTACGTACCAGATTGCAACTGCCAGACTACTAGGCTGGCAGTGCTGCCAGTTTGTCGCAAAGCTGAGAAAATCGTTATTGTAGGATAAGGATTGTTGTAGGATTGTTGTAGGAATTGTAGGATTTTATTTAGCTCGACCGAATGGACAATAAAGTTAATTCTTGCAACTGTAAACATTGAATTTAGCTCGCTAGTTAAATAAACCTCGCTACACACGTCACACTTAAATAACCTTAGTTTGTGTGTCACTTTTGACACTGGTGAAAACGTCAGACGGGCAGAGATACGATGTTTAGAAGTCGACAAGATAGGACTTGTGCGGTATGCTGTAGCTTTGTGCAGAAAATAAAATATAATGTCTTACACAACCGTTAAATGAAATACATTTGGTACAAAATAAAAAGTCGTTTTGTAAAATAAAAAATAATGCGTGAATTTAAGAAAGTATGAAAGCGTTTTGATGTACCTACTATAAATTTATGTGTAGTAAATGTTGATTTTATATTTCACCACACGGTTGCGCTTCAATTGCGCCGATTCAAGCCAAACAATGACTTTGCCAGCTTTGCGACAAACTGGCAGCACTGCCAGCCTAGTAGTCTGGCAGTTGCAATCTGGTACGTAAAAGGCCATAGTGAACTTTTGCTATGTCATCTGTGGTCAAATTTGGCGAGGAACACATTGCATTCCTAAATTTGACATCAATATAGTCTTAATTTTAAAACCTAAAATGTTTGCTCAGGACAGTTAGTAAAAAAATCAGTTTGTCAAGATTTCTCTAAAGAAAAAACAACCAATTTATAACCCTCAACCGATAGGTGCATTTCATTAAACAGTTTTTGACCACACACAAGTATGTAGAAAGTTCACTGTAAATTTTCATCTTGACAGAACCTGTGTCGTCTCACTGGCGCATTGTTTCGTATTACCAGAATTGGCAAGACATCGTGGTGTGAATAGCAGCTAGCAGTTTGTGAAAAGAAAGGACTACATTTTAACCATATAAAACCAATAAAGTGATCAAGCAAAGCTACAAAGAACACCTGTTCCACAACATAGAACACAACAACCGTGCACATCATCTGCAGAAGAACCGATCACAGAAGAAACACCACAACCAATTAGCACTTCTAATACTGTAAGCAACTACTTTCGGTCAATTAAGCCTCTATGCTCCAAAAGCAAAGAAAAGCTAGATTCTCTTTTACTCCTAATGATTTGTAAAGAGTACTATCCGTTTTCGATAGTTGAAGATTATCATTTCAAACAATTTGTTGAAGCTCTGAACCCTGATTATCAGATGCCGTGTAGAAAGACTATTTCGAACGCTGCTTTACCTTACTTTATGTTGAGACAGTTAAATGTTAAAAAAAAATCTAATAGATGCCGAAACAATTGCGTTAACGGCTGATGCCTGGGCAAGCATAAGCAACACAAGCTATTGTGCATTGACAGCACACTATATTACTAAAGATAGCTTGTCTTGTTCACATTTATTAGAATGCGGAGAGGTATCGGAAAGTCACACAGCACCAAATTTAGCCAGTTGGATCCGATCGATTATCCAAAGATTTGATATAGAAAAAAAAATCATTTTGGTGACTGACAACGCGGCCAACATGGTAGCTACTGCCGATAGTTTGAACTTACCACATTTGCCATGCAGTGCTCATACGTTAAATTTGGTGGTAAAAAACGCAATAAAAGCGTCTATTACAAACACAGTTGAAGAAGCGAAGCGTGTTGTGATGTTTTTTAAAAGGAGTGCTAAAGCAACTTATAAATTGTTTGAAATGCAAACCAAATTAAACTATGCCCAACAGAAATTAAAACAAGATTGTCCAATTCGCTGGAATTCAACTTACGAAATGTTGAAAAGATTAAAAAATAACAGAATTCCGTTAGTTTCCTGTGTGGCGTCAATTAACATTAAATCAAAATTAGAAGAACGTGATTGGACCGTAATCGAACAAGCGACAAGTGTTCTCGAACTTGTTAATGCAGTCACTATTGAAATTATAGGTGAAAAAATAGTCACGCTTTCAACAAGCCTCTTCAGTTCCATGTGAACGTATATAGTCTTAATTTTAAAACCTAAAATGTTTGCTCAGGACAGTTAGTAAAAAAATCAGTTTGTCAAGATTTCTTTAAAGAAAAAACAACCAATTTATAACCCTCAACCGATAGGTGCATTTCATTAAACAGTTTTTGACCACACACAAGTATGTAGAAAGTTCACTGTAAATTTTCATCTTGACAGAACCTGTGTCGTCTCACTGGCGCATTGTTTCGTATTACCAGAATTGGCAAGACATCGTGGTGTGAATAGCAGCTAGCAGTTTGTGAAAAGAAAGGACTACATTTTAATCATATAAAACCAATAAAGTGATCAAGCAAAGCTACAAAGAAAAGCATTTTATTTCCTCATCGATTGTTAGGTAAGTTTTCATTGCCTCGTGTTTGCATGTTTGTTCGTGTTTAGGAAAGGTTACCAATATTAAAGAGTGTTGAACAATACATCCTAATTCCAGGAATTCATCGTTACCTCATATAATGGCACCAACGAGTGATATATGGCAACACTTCTCAAAATGCGACGGAGGAGCAAAGTGGCGCTATTGTCAATGCGTCATAAGCTGGAACAATGGATCAACTTCAAATCTTAAACGACACATAGATCGCAAACACCCAACTGTTCCACAACATAGAACACAACAACCGTGCACATCATCTGCAGAAGAACCGATCACAGAAGAAACACCACAACCAATTAGCACTTCTAATACTGTAAGCAACTACTTTCGGTCAATTAAGCCTCTATGCTCCAAAAGCAAAGAAAAGCTAGATTCTCTTTACTCCTAATGATTTGTAAAGAGTACTATCCGTTTTCGATAGTTGAAGATTATCATTTCAAACAATTTGTTGAAGCTCTGAACCCTGATTATCAGATGCCGTGTAGAAAGACTATTTCGAACGCTGCTTTACCTTACTTTATGTTGAGACAGTTAAATGTTAAAAAAAAATCTAATAGATGCCGAAACAATTGCGTTAACGGCTGATGCCTGGGCAAGCATAAGCAACACAAGCTATTGTGCATTGACAGCACACTATATTACTAAAGATAGCTTGTCTTGTTCACATTTATTAGAATGCGGAGAGGTATCGGAAAGTCACACAGCACCAAATTTAGCCAGTTGGATCCGATCGATTATCCAAAGATTTGATATAGAAAAAAAAATCATTTTGGTGACTGACAACGCGGCCAACATGGTAGCTACTGCCGATAGTTTGAACTTACCACATTTGCCATGCAGTGCTCATACGTTAAATTTGGTGGTAAAAAACGCAATAAAAGCGTCTATTACAAACACAGTTGAAGAAGCGAAGCGTGTTGTGATGTTTTTTAAAAGGAGTGCTAAAGCAACTTATAAATTGTTTGAAATGCAAACCAAATTAAACTATGCCCAACAGAAATTAAAACAAGATTGTCCAATTCGCTGGAATTCAACTTACGAAATGTTGAAAAGATTAAAAAATAACAGAATTCCGTTAGTTTCCTGTGTGGCGTCAATTAACATTAAATCAAAATTAGAAGAACGTGATTGGACCGTAATCGAACAAGCGACAAGTGTTCTCGAACTTGTTAATGCAGTCACTATTGAAATTATAGGTGAAAAAATAGTCACGCTTTCAACAAGCCTCTTCAGTTCCATGTGAACGTATTTTTTCAAAAGCGGGCCAAATTTGAACGGAAAAGCGCAGCCGCATAACATCACAAAAATTAAAAGAAATGATGTTTATTCAACATGATTACATACCAGAATGAGGTATTTCGAATCGATAAGGTTTAGTTGAAGAAAGAATGTCGAAACGACTATAAATGTAACACATAACAAAACAAACCCAAACTGTTTGTATAGTTTTAATACGTTAGATTAAGAAGATAGTAATTGAAAAACAGAAAATGTAGATTTATTTGGGTAAAATTTATTTAATAAAGAAATGAATTTACATTACGAATTTCATTATCAAATTTACATCAATACATCAAAAATCGACATATGAGGGATTGTAGCATAACGCACCTGTACTCTAATTCCTTGGAGCTCTGATTGCTATGGAGATCAATTTAATTTTACCAACGTTGTAAAAAAGAACGAAAATGCATCTAGAATATTGCACATCAACTAAACAAAGCATGCTGCAATTAAACGATGAATGATTTTTCATCTAACTGTCAAAATGATCCCACGGTTTTTGCCCGAATTGATTGATTATTCGTCCTCTTTTTAATAAACCACAAAAGATCCAAATATACTTTAAAACGATCCATTCTCATGGAGATTCCGGAGCCGATTCCGAAAACTGATTCCGGACCTACTAAGTGGAATCGATTCCACAAAATTTCGGAGCTAGTCGGAATCGATTCCGACCAAAACTTCATTTTTCCCATCACTACTTTTTTAGCACACTCGCAGCCATGTAACATTTTTTTTTCACTTTTGTTCACTTTTTTTCACTCACGAATTCAAAACGAATTCAGGTGCTGAAAAGATCGTGCTGGAAAAATGCCACCGCCACCCCCGCACCCACCCCACCACTATCACCTAAAACGGGCCTTAGCCACAAAACGCACTGCTTTGCACGTTCAGCGCTATGGCGGTCCCTGGGAGCGGCCGTCTTTCGCTGGGAAAACAACTATAACTGTACTTTACCCGCATGAATAGAAGCGGGGGGCAGGTACAAGAAACTTTTTTCAATAAATATTCCTGTGGCCAAACATCTTTTTGCAAACATAACAGAATTTGTATAACAACCAACGTTGAAAATATAGCAAAAAGAAGGAAAAACTAAATTCTAATGTGATAATGTTAATCCGAAAATTCGCAGTTTGCGCTGGTGATGCCGGCAAAATAAAAATCGGCGTCGCGCTGAACGTGTTTATCATTCCCCAATACCCTATACCACAAGTTTTTTTTTTTTTTGTAAAAAAAGAGTAATATACTTACATTTTTCGATACCACAGAATCACAGTTTGTCTCACAAACTGAAAAACTGTAAAAAATCGTTTTAAAATTCTTAAATTTGCACAATTTTTGTCGCTCTCCAAATCACTCCCCTGGCCAAGAACGCTGTCGATTTGGTTTTGATGTGTGTATCGAAGAAGCGCGCCAATTTCACGTACGTGTATTGATTTTCCATATCGCACACACAGCCCCCATCCTGTGTGTATGTGGATCGCTACCATTTCAATACAAGCTTAACTAGGAAGTCCCGACAAGCAAAAGCACAATGCGCAGCATCAAAGTCGTGCTGCAGCACAGAATGGACACTATCTAGTGCGATGAAGGCGACAAATATGGTTTTCATGAACATAGGCGCTCGAATGGTTTAAAAACCAACACATTATATGAGTTTGTGCGATTGTACAATTCCATAATAATAACTACATGCATGCACCAATTTTATGCTTTTTCATGCGCTTAAGACTAGTGTGAATTATGATGTTTTCGTAGCCCAGTTTATTATCGGCCTGATCGGCCGGTGCTCGAACGGCACTCAAATGGACCAGTGGGCTTCAAATGGAACAATTAATCTCTGTTAGACCGTGTGAAAATAAAACATATCTATTGCTACTACTAAATAAATAAAAAGGTCATAACAGGTAGTACAGCAAAATTCGGTCGGTTAAATGCAAAACAATATGTTTCAGCGTCTGTGCCACCTTTAAAGCCCCGTTATTATTATTATTATTATTTGAATTATTATCATTATTATAATGATTATTATAAATACTTTTATTATTATTTTTATTATTATAATTAAAATTATTATTATTATTATTTTATCATAATTATTTTTATTATTCTAAATACTTTTATTATTATAATTTTTATTATTATTATTATTATTGTTATTATTATTATTATTATTATTATTATTATTATTATTATTATTATTATTATTATTATTCTTATTATATTTTTATTATAATTATTACTATAAATACTTTTAATATTATTATTATTATTATTATTATAATTATGATTATGATTATGATTATGATTATGATTATGATTATGATTATGATTATGATTATGATTATTATTATTATTATTATAATGCTTATGATTATTATTATTAAAAGTATTACTTTATTAAGTCATTCAGCTTTCTTAGGTTTACGCAACGATAGCAGTCTATAACATTTAACAGTTATGTATGTAGACTGCTTGCAACAGATATAGTTTAAAAAAAACTTAATTTGTTGCTTGGTACAAAGGTACTATTGCGGTCTTCTAATTTTTGCGTCAGACTTCTATTTACCATTCTCTACCCAGCCATATTAAAAAAGACTTTTGTAACTTTGGTCGGAAGCATCAACTGGTTAAACAGGATTGTTGACTCAGATCTGAAGAAAATTACATGGAAAATTGTGTGTTACAAACCCATCATAACAATATCATAATTGCAATTCGTCGAGCTTTAATGGCGAGGACAACTGTTTCATTCCACCAGCGGACGAAACTTCTGCTTACTGTACCCTTTATATAAGCGATGCTAGTTAAGGCTGTATTTTTTATTGTTTCCCTAAAACGCACAAGGAAGGAATCATTATCTCAGGGGGGGCTAATGTGTGTGATAGTTCTGTTGTGCACTTTTCCGAATCAGCCGCTTTATTTTTTCACCTGGGCCATTTCTGATGGACTATGTAATGATCTGGTTGCTACAGGTACCGAAATAGTCCTGCAACATATGGCCAGTGGGGTTAGATAGTGAATCTGTTCAGGTAGAATGCCGGGCATTGAAATTACCAAGAAATATTACAGGTAATGGTACCTGTGGTAGCAGGGTTTCTATTTCCCGTGCAATAATAGTACAAGATAGATAATGATGGTAGATAAAGGAGAACGTACCAACTAACGATTGTGGATTCGATTGATAAATTGAGTTGCAAAAAAAAATCTTCCACACACTTTAAAACGATATGTATATATGCAGTAGGTTGGGTAAACTTCCGCCTTCATCAGCAAGTAGGTTAAAAAAAAACGCGCTAGAAACATTCGTCAATATCTCACACAATATTGTAACACTTATCCTCTTGACAATAGTATTATAATTAATGATTCTGGACAATAATCAAAGTTAAAGAAAATACTCATCGTGATTTTTAATTCACATCTGCACCAAAACATGTACCAAAAACACAAATGATTGCTTGTTATGCAAAATTTTAAGCGAGGTATTTACAACATGCTAATTATGGGTTCAAGTCCTATATGGACCGTGCTCCCCTTAGTGACTATCCTGCTGCGGGTAGCCAATAACCCACCGATAGTCCAACCAATTAATGGTATAAAAGGCAGGCCTTGATCGACAATGGTTGTTACGCAAAATAATAAGAGAGGTATTTGTTGAGCATTGATAATTGATGGTTAAGTGAAACATTTGTCATCATGGGAACTCATTTTGAGGGGCTCCAATGCATTTGGCTTTACACTTTCGCTTAATGAAAAAAATGCAAATTTCAGATAGTATAGAGCAGAGGTCTTCCAACTACGGCCCGAGGCTATATCGCTGTTCATTCCCGACCCTGTTACGATCTCGATTCTAATATCTAATATCCAGTTCATATAGGACCGCCTGAAAATGTTAACCCTCCAGTAAAATTTGTTGGCGAATAATAATAGAATATTATTATACCCCATTTCCAAGGTTTGGCTTAAGACTTTGCACATTAATTATGGTTTTATGGTTACAGTGTGTTTCCACTTAATATTATTTTCCAGTTTAAAATATCGGATAAACTTTTTTTTTAATTGAATTGGTTGCATTATCGTGTTGGTAATTGTTTGATAATGTTTGATGCCCTATCTTACTGTGGTTGTTGCGCCATATCAGAAGACAAAAGGGTGAACATTAAGAGTAATGTACGAACAAGCTGTGATAATTTTTCAACTTTATTCTACCAATTTTAGGGCGACCGAAACGTTTGCATCGCTGGTGCTTAAGCTGCATGAGCCTGTTGCAGCAGTCGAATGGCTTGTAGATCATAAGCTATTGCAGGCTGTTCAGCTGTGCCGGAAGTGCGAGCAGCCGATGCGGCTGCGTAAAAACATAAAGGGGACGAAGGATCGCTGCAAGTGGGTGTGCACAGGACGAATGTGCAAAAACGCGGAAGTCAGTGTCCGTGCTGGATCTTTCTTTGAAGGATCCAGACTTACACTGATGCAGGAGGTCCTGTTGCTGTACCTGTGGAGTATCAATGTCAGCGTGGCAGAAGTGGTGAAGCAGCTGCAGCTCAGCAAGATAACGGTAATTGACCATTTCCGTAATATACGTCTCCTCCTTTTCGATGTTGTCGCAATGCTGGCGCCATAAAAAATGGCGGCCCGGGCAAGACAGTCGAAATCGATGAGACGAAAATTACCTCACGAAAATATAACCGTGGACGGCTCACTCGCACAGAGAGTGACCGAGAGTGGTTGGTTGGTGGAATTTGTCGGGAGACGAACGAAATTTTTCTGCAGCGAGTAGAGCATCGGAACGCTGATACGTTGACTCGGTTAATATGCGACAACGTAGATGATGGCACAACAATCCTAACCGACTCTTGGGGAGGATATGTTTCGTTAGCCGAGGTTGGGTACAGCCATGGCATGGTAAACCATTCCAAAAATTTCGTTCATCCCGACAATAAGTTCATTCATACGCAAAAAGTCGAAAATCTATGGCGTTGGCTTAAAGATTTCCTTAAGAAAAAAGGCACAAACCGCATTACGCACCTGAATCAGTATTTGGTGGAATATCACTTCCGCAAAATGCACCCTGATGATTGTTTTCAGCTTTTATTGGAAGCTGTGAAAGTCACACATTGATTTTCGATATTTGCGTAACCTCATATAGACATATTAAACATTTTTTTCTTCTAGCATGGCTGGCCATTTCCTTTCGACCTCCTCGTGGTTCTGGCTGGAGTATTCAATTGGTTTTTTTTTTTAATACCTTTTGTATATACCAACTGGAAAGGAAGTTTTTTTTTTCATTTCAGCTTCACAAATAAGGTCCTTGGACATGGTAAGGTAAGCGTTGTCTCAGTTTGTCGATGACTCAAATGCTGGCACAGTTTGGAACGCTAACATTAATCGCAGGAAAAACAACATCGAATTAATACTGCTTATATGTAGAAACAGGTATGTTTACTTTTTTCTTGCTCCACTATCCGTGTATAATTGAGGCAGTGTTGTTGTGGTTAAAAGACTGGAGATATGATTAGACTTTCTGCATAATAGTCCCCATTAGCGTAGTGTGCTTTCCGTCAATTCTATCCCGCTTAATTCCAGTACTACAAAACATTTACCATTAATGAAAGCTTTAAACAATTTTCAGCATGGCTAACGCACTTGTTTTATTACACATTTACTTTTTCATAGAATAATCGAATTTCATCAAAGCCCAAATTTCAATCGCTGGAACCTCGGCATGCAATTGGATATCAAATCAAAGGTAAATTTATAATTATTATATTTAATCTAACCAAATATAATTAATCATTTATAGTAATTTATAATATTTATATAGTATTGCACAATTAAAACACTTTTTCTGTTTACAAAACGCATTACTATTTTCATTAAACACATTTAACACTTATTACAATAAACACTATCAGACATAAACACATGCACACCATAGCAACACACCTCGGAAGAATTTAGGCCACATCGTTCATACAAAAATTGCCACACTGAGGCACACTTATAGAAAAGTAGTGGAACCGAGAATACATCACAAAAAGCGCAGGCAAAGATAGATAAACACTTAACAATTAGAACAAATTACACATCATAACCCAAAGCAGGATCAGCTTATACATTATAATTCAAAACACCCATAAGCGACAGTTCTTCATGGCCTATAGTGACAGCTACTAGAGCTTTTGTCAACTGCGAGCAGAAGCTAAACGAGAGCAAAGAATTGTTAATAAAACAAACCAATGTCCAAATAAAACAATTTCCGATCATGGCAGATCAGATTCGTTCGGACTGTCAGAACAGATAGGACGATACGCTTCCTATTTACCTCGTCAACTAGTTGTGTGTGCGTGACAGAAAGAGAAAGAGGAAGGGGAGGGGGGGGGGTTCGGATCTGGCCAAGAGGAGTAATGATTAAGGATGTCTTTAGGAAAGGTGCAATTATGTGGAGTAGTTTTTTTTAATATTGTTTATAGAATATAAGTTAAGATATGTTCATCTAATGCACACAACGTTATAGTACCTTAAGTTTAAGTAAAATAAATTAAGAAAAAATGAAAAAAAGTAATGCTTGTCATCCTTAGTCATCTGCAACGCTATCACTTATATCACAAAGCACCAAATATTGGATAATATTTCACTTTTACTCTTCTCATACGATTGGGTATGTTTCAATTTACAATAGTTGAAAGAAAAAAAAATTGATTGAAAGAAAAAATTGTTGAAAGAAAAATGATTGAAAGAAAAATGATTGAAAGAAAAACTGTTGAAAGAAAAATGGTTGAAAGAAAAATGGTTTAAAAAAAACATGGTTGAAAGAAAAATGGATTAAGAAAACTACCATGGAAAGCAACAGCTTGCACCAGTCTTCCGTTTGTCCTGTAAATTATGAAACGGAAAATAAAATAAACTATTTCAATTAAAGCTAAATAAAAAATCTAAAATTTTAAAATTATTTTACTTCACCCACCTATTTCAGCCTACATTTCAAAACACACAACTGTCTTTCAGGTATTACCTTTGCGGAAGCGATAGAAAAACGATGTCAACCGTTCTGAACGAGTGAACTAAGACTGACTTAATTCACTTTATGTTTATTGTTCATTATTTATATATGATGGCTACTAGATTACAACCAACATACTGCTACGATTACTCCAACACCGAGTTCCCCTAAGTCCCCCACCGTTCATACAACCGTACACGGTGAGCGGATGGTGTAAGTTTTGTTCTTTCATCATCCTCGTTCGGATCCTGTTCGTAGACTTATGCTGGTTCGATACGTTCTTTTCATGCCTTTCGATAATTTTAAAATGTATGGGGAAACCGTACCCCTGGTATGGGTGTCGAAGAAGCTGTTAAACCGAGGTGATTCGCACAAAAACGCTTTTGCATGGTACGACAAAGCAATTCGGCAAACTATGAACGACATATTTCTGTCTTAGAAAGTTAAAAAAAATCGGCCGGATTTCGCAGGGACTGTCCGTATGTCATTTAAACTACAGAACAATCGATATCTTCCCTGATATCAGCCCAGCAGGACCAACGGCAGTTGATCGCGCCAACGTTGCGAATCGATACAGGTGTTCGCTGTTAGCTTCGGGATGGTACGCTGTAGAACGCATGTCCTTGATCTGTCGTGACTGTTGCTGAAACGCTCAACCGAGATATCCTACATTCAGAAAATGCTTTGGCGACAGTTTCTGCTAACATTTCTGGTAGGGGAACTGCTTTCCGCCAACAACTAAACCGGTCGATCATCGTTACTTAGTACCGGTTTCCATTTAACGTTGGAAGTTGTCCAACCAAATCGATGTGAACGTGGCGGAAACGGCTTTTGGGAAGCCCGAATTCGTTTAGTGCCGCAGGTGTGTGACGACGGATCTTTCGTTGACGGATCTTTCGTTGACAATCGATACAGGACAATCGATCTGACAAAGCGGACGACATCTCGATGAACTAAGGGCCATACGCAACCATTTGTCTCATTAGCTACCAGATTGAAACTAACTAAATATTCCTAAGAGCAATCCACCACAGCATCACTATTCAAGCCGTATTGATCGGACACCCAAATGATCGATGTTAAATTGGAAGCGAAATCGGAACTTTTGCCATAACAGAAAAAATGTATCACAAGCACCAAGACCAGTTCAACCAAAAAGACTGATAAATGGATTTAAAAAAACAACAGCATTTAAATGTTCTCCATATATACAACTGAAATATAATTGCAATATACACTATAAGAATATGGTATTTTACAAAGTTTATTCAAACGAGTACAGGTTTCAACAACAAGCTCCCCATGGAATGAATCGTTCTCCTTTCTAGTTCGCAGTAGACTCTTATTTGGGTGTGTTTGTTTTGCATTATTCTTCTTCACATTGTTCCCTATACAAAACCTTCCTTGTTTTAAATGATAATCTATGCTAACTGTTGTTTGTACGGTCAATTTAATAAAGTATATATGAAAAAGAACGTGAATCTATTCTACTTTTGTTTTGCTTTAGTACTGTGAACGTAATTGTGGTGGGTATTACATTGCTAGAAATTGTTCTAATTTATAATAACTATAACACCATTCACAATAGTTTAATGTATAACGAATGCTTTTTGTTATCTTAAAGCTAACAGGTTATGTCAATTAAATTTGTGCAAAGCGGTTGTAGCGCCGGATAAGAAAGGAAGGAGGTGTGGTACAGAGGACATCGAACGCTCTTCTTCTTCTATTTGGCGTACACATCCTACGCGGACATGCCGACCTATACAGGCTTTCAAGGCATTATTCCATACCGCGTAGCCTGATAGTCAGTCCTTACTACGGGCGAACGTTAGATAATAGTAATGGTGTCGTCTTTTCCAACACAGCATACCCGAGTGTGCTGAACAGATAATATCGAGATTATTTGATAATCAGTCACAGAGCTAAATACACGTGTAATAAAAAGTACCACGATGTATCGCCTAAGACCGCTTGCTTGATAGTATTCTAAGCATTCGTATTTTATGCCTAATATCCTTTACTACTACTTTTAAACTACTGCGCAACACGACTTGCTCAAACAGTCATGCGATTTAGACGGCAACAGCAGGCCGAGGACATCTCGGGAACGACTCCAAACATCTTTAGGACAAAGCGTTTTCGCAACATAACTACACTTAACTTAACTTAACCAAACTAAATTAAACTAATCTATACTTAACTTAACTAAACTAAACTAAACTAAACTTGACCACGGCGATGGAAGTGCATCTGTAAGTACCGCATAGCAAGAACGTTAAAACGGCGAACGATGCCTTATGCTGCAATATGTTCGTTTTAACCCTTTCCTGAAAAGAGAATAAAATATCATTTAATTAAAAATAGTTACAGTCAAATGATGTAAAATCATTCATCCTATCTGTTAAAAAACGTCCTTAAACATAAATACCCTAATACCTACGAATCATAACGATACACACATAATCCGTTTCTTTCCATTTCTGTGATATTTTTATCAAACAGCTGAAAACACTGTCATCATGTTAAAAGTTTAAGTACATTTGGTTGCAGCGTTAGTCCCTGTTTCGAACATAATTTGTTTATATATTTTATGTATACATTGCAGCATACATTGTATAATACATACAAAATGATTGCCTTAACATTATCCTCAAGCAAGTGCATGCTGCATAGCTTTGTGATTGTATTAGATTTAGATTATCGCTACCTGTAGCTTTTCTATTTTGCAGCTAATACACTGTATAATTATGCTATGCTATGCTGTGAATCCTTTCCTGACAATGCTTTCCTGACACTCTAATTTGCGGATGAAACCCTTGCTACACTGATTATTCACGCACCCAATTCAGGTTCTATCGTCGTTCTCGTCGTCATCGTCATCGTCGTCGTTATAATCTTACCTTGTTTCCGATGCAATGATGCAGTATCTGAGCTTTTTCTCTTTGCCATAGCATCTATTTGTCCTGGACATTTAACAGCTCGGAAGGCTGCTGTACAGCATCTGTTGTCGACAATGTTGCAGCATCCGCTTGACAATTGCTTTCGTGCTCCATCGCAACTACACACACACATCGTCCGCACTCCATACATCCGATTTAGCAATCCAATCTTCAATGGTCCAGAGGGAAGCCTGTAATTATATCCGATCACGTATTAGTATAACAAACACATTTTAAAATCACATATAATACAATTACTAAAAGCATATCTGGTTGACCGGTCGCCTTTGCCTTTGCTCCTCTTTTGCCTTTGCATGCCTTTGCTCCGCACCACTCCGCCGTAATGCGTCAACATCTAAAACGAACACAAAGTTGTCTTTTCGAATATGTGTGTCTACTTATCATCGTTAATGAAAATATCACGCCAGGATTCCACAGCCCGCTGCGCAAAGCGATCGAAAACTTCTCAAACTCAAACTGCAAACATATTTCACAGCGCATGGCTGTGAAATATTTCGCATTCAAAATTGTTGCAAATTTATAAATGAAAGTGTAATTTCGATTTTCACTTGCGCATCTGGCGGCGGCTGACAGAAGCATTTTGCCAAACAATTTGGAGCCGCTTCAGAAAATATGTTATTTTTCCATGTTTTTCACTTAAATTGAACCATAAAAGTTTTAAAAAAGGTAGATGCATATATTCTACACGCATTGCATCCATTTTCATGACAAAAAACGATGGAAAAACTACTTATTTTTGATATCCGGCATGACCATTCCCTCGATGAATAAAAAAAGCTTCCACCAGCCGCCGCCAGATGCGCTAGTGAAAATCAAAATTACACTACGCCCGCACGACAAAATCGAGTAGTTTTGTAGCTCGGATTTTCGATCGCTTTCCGCCAAAAGCGATCGAAAAAGCGAGCAGAAATGTCAGGGAAACGCTTGGATTCCGATCAAAGAAATATTTCAATCAAAAATTTCAGCATTGAAAATTTCGAAATATGTTATTTATAAATTTGCATCATTTTGAATGCGAAATATTTCACAGCCATGGGCTCTGAAATATGTTTGCAGTTTGAGTGTGAGAAGTTTTCGATCGCTTTGCGCAGCGGGCGAAGTACGATCAATGTAGCCCGGCCTTAAGCGTTTTACCTGAAATTTCTGCTCGCTTTTTCGATCGGTTTTGACGGAAAGCGCTGAAAATTTCAGCGCTGAAAATTTCGAAATATTTCATTTATAATTTGCGACAAGTTTGAATGTGAAATATTTCACAGCCATGGGCAGTGAAATATGTTTGCAGTTTGAGTTCAAGGAGTTTTCGATCGCCTTGCGCAGCGGGAGGTTGGCAACAGTTTTGTGTCCACACAGAGCAGTTTTGTGTAATCTTGGTTCAGTAAAGGTAATTTCTGGTCGACCTGTGTAAGATTAATATCTAATATATGTAATTCTCATTGTGTTTTAGCTTTTAATAATGGAAAAAATGAAGATGAAGACCAGTTCTAGAAAATCCGTAAGCAGTTGTTTGCATTGTTTACATTGTATTTTGGTCACATACGCCATCAAGTGTTGGCTCAGGATGGGGTTGGGGAAAAAGTTCCGAGGCTCCACTTGATGACAAGCACGCCGGTGATAGTGAAATCCGTTTTTAATAGTTGATTGGTGATCTTATTGAATAAGATATTTACTTATATGGATGAACATATTCCGCTACCCGTTTTAAAAAAGGATCGTTTATCGTACTTCCCATGTTTTTATGCTGACCCCTCCATGGGTATTGTCTTATAGATTTTTGTGTGAAGCTATTTAGGTATATTTCACCCAAAATATTTGGTCATAAGTATAATCACCGCATTTGTAGGCGCATATTGCTCAATGCAATATACAGAGCGTACACTAATAATCGTTTTTAAAGTGTTTTCCAATTCATCCCAACGCTTTTACGGTATGTCGTGAATCAATCTTATCCTTGGAAGCATGGTGCTTGCAAACTACGCACCACGCAAACAATGAGACCCCAAATTTTGAGTGATTCAGGCCGAGGGGTATGAGGAAGCTTGAGGAAGCACGGAGAAGCGCGCTGCGATGAGAGTTCGCATTCTGTTTTACACGCGCGCTTCACTAACACCAATACAAATACCGTGCTTTGACGAGCCGTCTGTGAATGTGTGTGTGTCTTCTTTCAGCGAGCTCACCAACTTGGATCTGCTCGTCACATCGTGTTGTCTCGCTTACACTACAGCATCGAACCATCGCTCCGTATGTCCCCCTCCTACGCGTACAAAACCACCAGTACAGCGCGACGCTTTGCCGGAGATGGTTGTGCGCGTTTTGTTCTAAGTTCCGCGCGCAGTGTTTGTACGTTGATGCGCATTTCGTGCACCGGTGTGTTTTGATGAAGTGTGAAGTGAACAGTGTGCACAGACGCACATGCAGTGCGTGGATCGACAGGTAAGAATTTGCTGAACAGAGGCAACGCAGATTGTCGACAAGTTTCCCGCAGCCTGGCTCGACCCGGTACTTTGCTGTATGACGTCATTCGTGAGTATGAAGGATTCTGAATGTGTTGTGAAAGTGTAATTTTTGTTTCAATAAAGTTTTTAATGTAACCAAAAATGACCGTGCTTGTATTTGTTGTTAGAATAAGTGCGTATTTGCGATCGTGGCAATGCATGAAAGAAAAAGAGAAACGAAAGAAACAAATATCTTTGGATGTGTTGGTAGCATGATTGGAAAGAACACAACACATTGAGAACTGCAGAGCGCACCGTGCGTTACGGGTGGGGAGGGGGAGGGCTCGCGCGAGGGTGTAACTCATTCCTCCAAGAGTAACTGCTAACGGGGGACGGTACTCAAATCACTCAAAAAATACACTCATTTTGCCGGACGGGCATTGACCGGTGGTAGCGCAACTACCACAGCAAATCGAGGGATCGGCACAACTGACCGCAACACGAGTCGCTTAAAGATGGCTCCGACCCGGTAGATGAGGATCAAATCGCATCACACATCACTTCTTTAAAAAAAACCTTATTACTTATTTAATTTTATGTTTGCGATTTCATCAAGGATTTCTTAACGGATGATAGAACATTGCAATTGATACAATCTATACAAGGCCATCCCGAGCTGTGGAATAAAACTATACCACAATATAAACTTAAGAACTGCCAGGAAGACGCTTGGGACAAAATATCTACAGAATATAATGTACCTGTACTCCAGTTAAAGGCAAAATGGAAAAGCTTAATGTGTATATTTAGAACTACTCTTGGAAGAGTACGCGAGAGTCGTGTTACTGGTTCCGGTAAGTATTTACATTCACCTATAAAATTGTTATATATTTTAATTCCATAACATGCTCCGTTTATTTCAGCAACACATTAAATTTATAAACCAAGTTGGTTTGCTTATGAACCAATGATGTTTTTATTGGAAAATATGACTGTTGGGGAAACAGAAGACACTGTAACTATTTTATTAGTAATTATTATCAATTTTTATTGTACTAGGTTTGATTTATTTAAAGAAAACTATTCATCATCAAATTTCAATTAACATATTATTTAAATTTCCAAAATTAACCTACCCGTAAACCTATAATTAATCGAACTAGCTTGTATACATAAATCAACTAAACTATATGTCAATGCAACAAACTATGTTAAAGTTCACAAAAGCTAATCTTATTCTATACTTGCTTCTCTACTTTTAATCTCTTTTTAGAAATAAGTCGTTGGCGATATTTTCACGTATTTTTAACAACCTAGAGGATGGTTCATTCATAATTGGACAAGAAGATGAAAGTCGATTGTTTAATGCTCTTCTTCCAAGATTCATTCTGTACCATCCATTACTTCTTCGTAAATAGTTGTACAGATAAATTGTAGCTAAAACGATTTTTCTTGCAACCACAGGTTGCGGTAATATACTAGTCCAGTAAATTCGAAAAATGGTAGACAATATACCAAAAGCTTGTTCCACAATTCGTCTAGCTTTCGAATGTTGTTGATTAAAGTATCTTTCTTTCGATCCTGCAGGAAAATCTCCTCCATATGGCCGCAAACAATATTTAGATAAAGCAAAAGCTTTGTCCCCCAAAAACATGTACGGGATCTTAATATTGTTCGGAAGTCTAAGTATCTCAGGCTCTGGGATACTTAATTCGTTATTTTCGAGTTTATGGTTTCTATTTCTCAATATTCCTCCATCCGATATGGCTCCTTTTCCACCAACATCAGCATAAAGAAATTGACCTTCAGAATCTACTATAGCTAGCAACACCATGCTGAAAAATCCTTTATAGTTGAAAAAATGCGAGCCACTACCATATGGACAACGTAGTCTCACATGTTTTCCATCTATTGCGCCTATTGCATGGGGGAAGTTGTATTTATTATGGAATCCGTGGGAAACTTGCTTCCATGCGTTTTCATTAGCTGGTAGCTGAAACAAGAAATTTTCAATTGTGACTGTATACTTTACTATACTTTGCTACTAATAATATATATTGATACAAATTGTATTCATTTTTTCTTTCAGGAAGAAATATCGTTCAGAAGTTCATCTGAAAATGAAACACCTGACGCGACTACAAATCGAGGGACGAAGCGTTGCAAGATATCAAGATCGTCAAGATATGCCCCCTATGAAGAAAATGGCAAATTAAATGAGCTTGTCGATTTAACGACTGAAGTAATGAAGGACCACATTACTCGTCGTAAAAAAATAGGAACTTTTGAAAATTATATTAGCACATTATTAGATAGAAAAAATCCACAAGACATGGGAATAATGGAAAACAGAATTATTCAGCTTATTGATGAATATCCTGATTATTCGACAATGCACGAGGAATACTTGGAAGACGAACCGAGGAATACTTGGAAGACGAACTTTTTGAAAAGAACCTCGGAAACCGAGAGAGCGCACTGTTTCTTTTAAAATAACCTCGGAAACCGAGAGAACGCACCGTGTGTTTCATATGGGAGCGGGAGAGAACCGTGGTACCGATTTTCTCTCCTTTTTTTAAGCCTAGGAAATCTTCCATCGGCTTGACTCTAAGTTTTTACGCACGCCATGATAAACATTACCAGCTCATTGTCCGTAGGGTGTCGTCTGGTCCGTTCTATAAGATTATTACGGTGCTTCAAATGCTCACAATATGGACACACCAAAACATTTTGCAAAAATGAAGAAACATGTTCAAAATGTGGTGAAAACCACAGGTTCAATATGCTTCAGGTGTATAAATTGTGAAAATGTAAATCTAAAAAATAATGCCATGCTAGATACAAATCATGCAGCCAATAGTCCCGCTGCGCAAAGCGATCGAAAACTTCTCAAACTTAAACTGCAAACATATTTCACAGCCCATGGCTGTGAAATATTTCGCATTCAAACGTGTTGCAAATTCATAAACGAAATATTTCAAAATTTTCAGCACTGAAATTTTTGGATTGAAATATTTCTTCGATCGGAATCCAAGCGTCTTCTCTGACACCCGCACGACAAAATTTGTTTTGTAGCTCGGATTTTCGATCGCCTTCCGCCAAAAGCGATCGAAAAAGCGATCAGAAATGTCAGGGAAAACGCTTATAATCCGATCGAAGAAATATTTCAATCCAAAAATTTCAGCGCTGAAAATGTCGAAATATTTCATTTATAAATTTGCAAGAATTTTGAATGCGAAATATTTCACAGCCATGGGCTGTGAAATATGTTTGCAGTTTGAGTTTGAGAAGTTTTCGATCGCTTTACGCAGCGGGCATTTCTGCTCTCTTTTTCGATCGCTTTTGGCGGAAAGCGATCGAAAATTCGAGCTACAAAACAAATTTTGTCGTGCGGGTGTCAGAGAAAACGCTTGGATTCCGATCGAAGAAATATTTCAATCCAAAAATTTCAGTGCTGAAAATTTCGAAATATTTCGTTTATGAATTTGCAACATGTTTGAATGCGAAATATTTCACAGGCATGGGCTGTGAAATATGTTTGCAGTTTAAGTTTGAGAAGTTTTCGATCGCTTTGCGCAGCGGGCGTACACCAAGCGTCGCTACGGCGCAGCCAGCACCGAACGACCCAAGTTACATTTTTTCGAATGACAAAATCAAAGCAAACAGCTGATCATACATTTACATTTTGTGTTGAGCAGTGCTGCAAAATGTCACTATCAATGTCATAAAAAAAAATTTGACTGAAACAAAATCCATATCAGTGTCACGCACTCAATTGTGAAAATCTGAGGTGATACTCAGAACGATTGGTGTGACTAATACATATATGTTTGCGACCATCGCTTGGTCAGTTACTATATCACGACTTGTTTTTTTGCTGTGATCAATTTTGCAAAATATCACTGAAATAGTCATGACAAATTCTGGCTGAAACAAAATCATCTTAGCGTGACGAGCTCTACTGCGAAGATCAGAGGCGAGCCTCAAACAGTTGGTGCGACCATCGCATGCTTGGTGACATTGTGTGCAACTAACTCGTCTTCAACCACTTGGTCGCGACATTTGCAGTCGGTGATCATCGCGATGGTCACGGGAGATATGCATTGCGTGCGAGTGGTTCCAAGAAACAAAATGAGCATGTTTTCTCGCTCTGTTTGACCCGACAGATAATCAAAACAGATAGAGGGAGAAAGCATGCTCATTTTGTTGCTAGAGCCCACGCGCCAAGTATATTCCAAGAATGTCGCGATTATCGCCGACAACAATGTCGTGACCAAGTGAGTGATCAAAAGTTGGGTGCTAAACTAAATGTCACCAAGCATGTGATTGATTCTTCAACTATTTCAGTATAGTCACTGATCATCTCAGTTGTGTACGTGATCTGATTTGAACTTCGTTTCAGTCATGAGTGTTGATGATTGAAACAGTTGCATTTGGCAGCACTGTTCACAGCCAGAAAAAATGGTAATGCTTGCACCGGCATTAAGCTATGTTTGTCAGTCAGAGTATCGCGTTGGACTCAAGAATTCACATGTCGTGTTCAGCATGTCATGGCGCACTTTTATTGAATATCAGATAAATGAGAAAATAATTTGCGAAGAACTTAAATTCAAACAAAAATATAAAGAAGTAACTGACCCAAATTGTACTTGTTGTTGAAACAAAGACATTTATGAACACTAATTTAAAACATGCAAAAATATTGAACAGTAATGGAGGATGTTTTCATAAATAGTAGTATTTTATACAGGGTTTCCCTAGCCATCGGGCATCGCCAAAGCGTTATCGCGCGCCGTAAATACTTATTCAGGCAACGTAAACCCTCAATTGGGCACTGTCATTTCTATTCGGGCCCTGTTCAATATGAATCGGGCAAAGTCAAGAATGAAAGCGTCCTACTCTGGATCGGTGGCTCCGATGTGTTAGATCCATTAAGCTGTCAAATCGGTGGCTCCGGTGTATTAGATCCATAAAGTATACAAATACAATGTTGCGTTTTGTTTCACTAATTATGTAATATTAAAAAAAAAAATACTATGAGCTGGTCACCAAAACAGTAGTTTTATTGAAACAAGGTTCGATTTTAAAAATTGTATTTCAATAAAAAAAAAGTTCATTTTATATGTAATTTCATTTATCACCTGTAGATAAAGTTCACAGCAATGTGGATTTTATGCTTCTCAGATATTTTAATTTAATAATTCGCGATCATGTATCAATTCTTTCGCCATTTAGGCAAAGTGGAAGGTATGTCCACATATGTTTGTAATAATTTTCACAGTCTGCTGATGTGATCAGAGTGGCTCCTGTTCCAATTGTATGCATTAATTCTGTTTCATTATTAGGATTGGCTCGTTTTATAATTTGCTTCCTCTGGGCAAACATATTTTCTATCGGATTTAAGAACAGGCTGTATGGTGGCAAGTACATGATTTTGTACCCATAAGATTCAATTTTTTGTTTTACCTCATAAGACTTGTAAAATGCTACGTTCTCTAATATTAATATCGCTTTGGTTATTAGCTTTTCTTCCAATTTATCATGCAACTCATCTATAAAACTAACAAAAAATTCCTTATTTATGGCACGTGTTCGAGACACGTAATGCACAATTCCATTTCGGCTCATAGCACATACCACCGAAATATTTCGTGCTCGTAGTGCTGGTAAATCCTTAACTGCCGGTTTTCCTGCTAATGCTTGCCCTCTAGTATCTCTCATCGAAACCCCACTTCGTCTATGAATATAACTTCATATTGGGGATATCTGCCTCCTAGCGTTGTGTACTCCACAGCGTACAGCCGTCTGGATTCTATTGTTTCGTCAACATTTCGTCTAACGGGAACTTTATGTACACGTTTTAGCGTGTAATTGAAGCCTTCGATTGGTTTAGCTATTGTTGTTTTTGAAACTGTAATTTGAAATGCTTCATGCACTTTAGCTGCCAATTTTTTTAATGAAATGCTGCAATCTTCATCTATCCAAGCTCTGATCTGTTCTTCTTGTTCTGTACTTAATTTTTTGGCTCTTGTTCCTCCACGAAGACCGGCTTCTATAACAGATGTTTCGTTGAACTTCTTTATAATCCCTGCAACTGTTTGTCGCTTCATACCCGCTGCGCAAAGCGGCGGAAGAAATCATGCCGTTCGGAGAATTTTATCATGCCATCTTTTTCCCTCCAACGGCATATTTGTCAAGCAGCTCGTCGAGCTACCCGTCCCTTGCGGGTGGAATGGAATGGAATTCACTCTCTTGATTTGGTTGCGGCGGCCTAGCTGCTTCACACTCTTTATTTCTCTTCTTTTTGCAGTTCCACATGTGTTCTCACATACTTAATTAATACACATCTACAATTAATACTTAATTATCACATACATATCTACAATTAATAGACACACTTTGTTGAAAAGATTACACTTCATTTAACACTTTAAGCGCCGTGTTATATAAATTCGCATGACGGTTTTGCTCACCGTTCAGCTTTACATCTGACGCTCAGTGATTCTCTTGAGAACGAATGAGGTAGGAAAGAGAGAACGAGAACGACATGTGCTACTCCGCTTATCGCAATGAAACAAAAGAGTGATAACAATCGCACGAGAAACTGTCGCTCTCATCGCTCTCTTGCCATGCGCTACGTGCTCACTCAAAAACTGTTTCGTCAGGCTGGCGGTCTAAGTGTTAAAGATGTAACAAACTTACCTTTGAGCTTGAGGATCAATTGAAACTTGAACGCCTGTGCACACAGTGTCACACTTTTTAAATAGTTTGAGGAACAGCTTGCGGTAACAGCACACATCTGAAACTTGTAATGTGCAAAACATTGCATATTAGAATAATATTATAATTAGAATAAATGTCACATAGCACTAGACACTTAGAAAAGGACACTTGCCGAAACAATTAGATGTTAAAAATTCGTCCTCCGATAAAACAGAAAGAACACCGCGGATGGTCCAGTACGGAAAAGTGTTTTACGCAGGAAAAATAGTTCACGCAGCACACAAACACACACTCTCACATCCACGGTTCAGAGCAAACTGAAGTCGCTCTTTGGCTTGGATGGAAAAGAGCAATCACCCTGATAAGTGCGATGGAAGAAAATGACGTGTGTTCAACAGGAATGGGTAGAATCCAACACACGAATTGTGCAGGAGAATTCTCTTCGTGTGGCAAGAGAGAATTGACTAACACCCTGATGAGCGAGAACGCAACAAACGTTGTAGAATGTAGAAATGGGATAGGAATAGTGAGCGAAGGCAGTTTTTGGACATGAGCGGGTTGAAACTGGGAGAAACAGGCTTCGGTTGCTACTTGGGTTAGCGGACTTACGCACGCTTAGCTGCTGCAGCGCGGACTCGAAGACGGCGTATGCGAGGAGATTCTCGGAAGCCGATTGCTTGAGAGTGCCGAGGCCAGGGACCGCATTCAGCAAGCAGCCCGACACATATTCTCCGTTCTGCAAGAGAACTGGTGGGAGGAGCAACTAGCTTTAGAAGCCGCCGAAGCAGCTCACCTAGATCCTGCGCTAGACTCGCCCGAGAACTTGGCAGATGAACCTGTTCCAGATGGTTGGCAGCGACGAGGAAGGCAATCGCCTTCAGCTGCTGAGCGAGAGCGACGAAGGCTGGACATGCAATACAACAACAGAGAGCGAAGGCAGCGCCGACAAAAACTACGTAACCCAGAGGTCGTGGCCGAACCTACTCCTGGAATGAGTTGCCCAGCTCAGGGCTAGAGGAGGGAGGATCCGCCCTCAGCGATACGTAGAGCGCGGCCGTTTCAACGGCAACAACATCAGCGCGTTAGCCCAACGGTTTAATGTGATGTGGACAATTTCGCTAAGAATTAAGGACAATTGCTAACAGTAAATGGAAAAGGTTCTGTAAACAACAATCGATTGCTCATTCCCTTCACGGAATGAAGGTAAAAATGGACGTAAAAGTAAATAAATAAATCAACTAATGAAGAGTAAGGCCCAAATGGGCGGAATTCCCGGCTTCGAGGAATGACGAACAGCAGCGGACCAAAGTTACTCCCCTGCGCACCCCAGAAGAAGCATCAATACAGCGCGACGTATAGGGATTCATTTTCACGTAGTATATGCGACCGGCAAGGCAGAAGCGAAACTAGGCCAGGAGCTGCAGGGGCAGACACACGCTTGGTCTGTCTTCGCAACAGCAAGGCGCGTGGAACGCTGTCGAAGGCAGCTTCGATATCCGTGTCGACTGCGTCGATCTGCAAGGCGGCATTGATTGTTCTGTGGTAGAGGCTGACAAATTCAACCAGGTTGGAGGTGGTTGCGCGCTTAGGGGCAAATCTATGTTTAGCAGCACTGTGGTAGTTCGAGGCAGCAGCGAGGAGTGGTTCGTTCACCAGGAGCTCGAAAACCTTAGCGCAGGTACAAAGCGTTGCAATGCCTTGGTAATTACATGCGATTAATCTGTCACCCTTTTAGTGCACTGGAACTAGCAACGAATCTATCCAGCAGGCGGGATAGATACCCGAACGCAGCGAGACGCGAAAAATCGAGGCTAGGATAGGCGCGATGGTGATACCACAACGCTTAAGCGAGGACGTCAAGATCTCGTACACACGTACGGTCCAAAACAGCCGAAGTCATACAAAATCATGAAAAAGTCTGCGCCCTTTTGTTCCGGCGCCCTCGTGAAGTTTACCGAGCCGAACCGAATAGTTGTGTTCTATAAACATGTGTGCGTGTCAGATAGCAGCATTTGTACTGCTTACCTGCCGTTTGCCGCTGTGATACCGAGCGAGACGCATAGACAACGCGTCTAGAGGACATGTGTAGCCGTGAGGAATTTTTTCTGTGTCTCTTTTGCCTTGTCCTTGCCTTTAGATCCTGATGAGTGAAGCATGCACACCTTTCGGGTACGTTCGTGGTATAAGCTCTGTCTCTCGCATGTTAATGGTGAAGATAGAATCGTTTGCCATCGGCTCTGCATTCGAGCGTGGGCAGGCCAGTGGACGCCGTCTGTCCGCACGCGTTAGACCCTTGAGCATACGAAGATTTCAGACTGTCAATCGCTTTCGAGACTGAAGACTCATCGATGATCGGCAAGTTGGAGGTCATAGTATATAGTGCCAGTGCGTCAGCTATCTGCCTCTCATCAGGTACCGCCGGAAGGAAGGTGGCGGCAAAACGAGAGGCAAAAATACCGCGGACGGATTGTTGCTTTTGTTACGCCTAGTAACAATCTATTTTATTGGTAGCTGGTTAGACTTCCTTATAACTGGCCTTAGCTGGTTTCGTCGTACACTTAAAAAATAGTCCTTCTTTCTTTGCTGTAAATTTGCTACTGTCCTTTTTGCGATGGCGACATTTACTCGATCAGCTGATCTCCTTGATTTTGTTTGCCTAAAAGTTGTTCGTAGATGAACTATCTCGCAATTGGCCCTAGTGTTGAAGATCTAGCTGTCTCGTATTTTCGTCCTTTTCTGTATGTTATAGCCTCATCTGAGGGGTTTATTGTGACTTATTCGAGCTATTTTTTAGATAGCTCGATATTTGCCAACATTCGCCAGACAGATTTCGCACGAGGTCGACATCGTACCAACAGTTGCCATTATGGAGCTAGGAAACCAGAATATTTCCATCGAGCGTTAGTAAAGTTCCAAAGTACGCTAGAAGTACTGCGGGAGCGCAAAACTGTATCCAGTACAGTATGTTGGTTCATTCATAGTAAATTTTAAAATTATTTTATGAGTATAATAAAAATCAGGCTGAGCCCTCTACGATTCACTGGAGAAACATTACATATTCCCAAGCAACTTTTTTTTGTCCATCCACGTGACCGACCAATGTACATTATTTAGATTAAAAATATTTTAAACTATGATGAAAGAATAAGTTATTTGTTTTAAAATGAATCGATATCAAAAAGTTTTAGTAATGGAAAATATTGTCAATAACTAGCCAGCAGAAATGTAAATATTCCGAATAATTTGAATATGGACCTGCGGTATATTTGCTAATCAACAGCGTTATTTTATTTTTAACAGCTCGCTATCCTCCCGCGTATCAAAAGGTAAAACTTGTAATACTTACATAGGAACAACCGATATATTATAATAGAACACAAAACATATAAAGAATAGTGTTGCGTTGAGCAACAGTCAAACACAATATACGACGACTTTTCAGATATCTTTACAAGCTTTATTTTCCCGCAGCTTAAAACACGCAAAGCAGAAGCAAAGTAAAAAAAAACTTCTGTCTGGTCGTACGGTTAAAACAAAAAGAGCCGCCGCACTCTGTATGTTTCCATACATCCTTTTTTAGCTACTTCGCTTTAGGCCCGTGTCTGTGCTACATCGTATGCGATTTTAACGGAAGGCCTGTTACCTTTTTATACGGAATTTGCAGATTATGTTGCGATTTCGTCGTACGACGGAATAAAAAAATGGATTTCGTCGGACGCCGCATCCGATTTTATCTATCAATCTAAACTAAGGAATATAAACTCAGAAGAGAGTAGTTTTTACAGAAAATGTTAGCGCGAAAGTAAACTAACACAATCTTTTTAGAGCCATAGCGAATCCACGTATTAATGAATAAAAGCTGATAACTTTGGTACAGGAGCAATTTCAAATATCACATGCTTATAAGCATAATTCCATGTATCCCTACGTATCAATCCTTGCCAGCTTACCGAATCATTCCCGCAAAACTCTTTTCTACGAAAATTGATGTGTTTTCATACCAGTTTGTCCAGTATTGAAAGTAACATTCGAAGAAATTGTTTTATTTTGAAAGAAAATTTTATTAACACAACAATCTATAGAAAAATCTCTGCACCACAATAAGCCATTTATCAGGAAACAAAATAATTTTAAAAAGGGTTGTTTCAGAAAATATTTTGATGTAAGAGAAAATAGAGAAAAATATGTTTACCGAAACATGTTTACCCATTATAGATCGATTTGTAGCAAAATGTTATATCAATATATGTGATACAAAAAATTATTATTTGAAATAATCTCTTAAATCCGTTGGCTGGTGAGATGAATGGTTGTTAGCTCTATTATTATTGATATCTGAAGCCCTTGTGTTTTAAGTGGATTTGGTAGTGGTTCTTACAATTCCATACAAATATTGTGTAACAAACATGTTTTTTTGGATTATAGACTATAACGTAACATGCTCTGGAGTTACCTGTAATTCTATTTTTAAAGCATCGCCATTTAGCGACTAGTATACCAAAAGCACATTCAGCGCAACGCTTTGTTATGCTTAACAATTCATTGGAATGAAGTTTGGCTGGATCTTCACTATCTGGGTAGGGACGTAGTAAAAAAGTTTTCGATGGGTAGACTTGATATCCAATTACGTAAGGTACATCTTGCCTATCTTGGCTATAATTGTTAGCTATAAATCAGCTACTGATTGCAAATACAAAGAAAATATTTATATATAATTGAAGTATTGAGTACACGTTTTTGCCGAAGCCTTGACCCTTACAGGTTTGCCAACGATGTCACCAATGCAATTAGGAAATTCCCGTTTGTTAAGAAACTCTCTTTCCACTATGTTGAACGCAGACGAATTCTTCGTTCAATGTCAAAAATTGTACCTTTGGGGGTTTTCCAAGTAGGGTTTCGTATGATGAGTTTGTAGCGGTTTTGCTCACGTCCGTTCTCTTAGGTTGGTGAAATAGAAGAGAGCGTTTATTCGTATAATCGTGGGAAGATTGTGTGGTCGGCTCAAAGCCCGGTTTATGTCGTCAACTTGAGCGTTCGTACCTTTGTATATTCACCACATACCAATCGTATTGTGAGCGATGTAGAAAGTGAACGACAATTATTTCAACGGCAATCCTGAAGAAAGAAATCTGAAAAATAGACAAAAAAAATTGTTTAGACATTGATATTAAATCATTATTAAGTGCCAATACAATGAACTTATTTTAGAACCAAATGGCGCAGATGAGAGTGTATTATTTATTACCTGACATTTTAATTTCCTTTAATATTTCAGGTATCTTCGCCAAGAATAAGTGGGGGAATTTACGCGACACATTCCCGGGAAAAGCCGCCGAACTAAATTAGCCATAAGCATGTTCTGTTGGATATCATAGAATACAGCGTTGTGTTGTTGAATCTAAGTAGACTACAGTATAGAATAAAAGGTTTTAGTTTTGTGTGTAACTTAAAAATATAAAGAACAGTTTAAGTTGTGTCAATTATTTCATAAGAAAATTCCAACATGTTCGATGGAAATACTTTGAGTAGATGAGCTTCCTGAAGGATACGCTTACATACCGACCCACATCGGGAAGTTTGGAAAAAGTAGAACGTATTTATGTATATAAAAATATTTTCATTTTGATATTTCTGGTAACTAGCAATTTTCTTTTGCTATTTTTCTAAACAGCCACAGCTCCGGAATATCTAGATAAATATGTTTGTGAAGACGACATATTTCGTTGAAGCAGGCAGCCGGAAAAAAGCCGAGATGGTGCTGTTTTGAAGGAGCTAGTTAGCTTAGAAAAAGAGAAACACGATATGTTAAAAGAGCGTAAAGTGAAAAGTGACAACTATTATGCTATGATCAGTTTTGTTCCTCTTCTGGATTCCTTGTCAGAAGAGGATCAAATGGATGCTCGTGAGCAAATAACATATTTTGCTCATAAGGTAATACGTGAAAAAAAGGATATTAGAAATAGTTATTTTAGTACATTACTAGACGCTTAAAGAATTATTATGAACTATTGTTAGGGGAAGGTAGGTAAAGACGGACACTGCGGGTAAGATGGACACTTTTCATAAATGCATCAAAATGGTAATTTTTGAAAAAATCTACAATGCAGCATCCTAACTTAAAGTTAAACAACACATTTGAGAACATTTTTGGCATAATATATGCAAAATTGGTTAAATCCACGAACAAAACAAATTTTCAACCGTGTGCACCCTTGTGGATCTAATTTGACTATTGCGGATCTTAAGCTCTACAACTTGTATTGTTTATATTTTTGGAAGTTTTATTTCATGAATGAGTTGTCTTGACTATTTATGAAAAAATTGGCGAAAGAACGAGAATGAAAACAATAAAAAATATTGGTTTCTGGTAGTTTGAACATCCTGATACCAAAGCGGTAAAGACGGACACTTTGTTGTAGGGACTCCAGGAGATGGACACCAAATTTATTGATTTATTTTACTTCTTATATCAATTGGTGATGAATAAATTTCTTCAAATACCTTAAATCAGGGTATTTTCAAGCTATAAACCAATCAGCAACTAGAGAAAGTATTGAAAAAAGCGAGAAATGAAACAACGGTCAAAATAGTAGCCTTTCGTTATGCTATTACTCGCTCGACGCTGATGAGGCGCTTCAAGAAATCCAATATCTTGTCACGACTTGGACAACTTTAAGCAATAAAAAAATGAAGCTATTGATATGAAATCGTTCAGGTTTAGATGAGAAATTATATGGGATTACAAATATGAAATGTTGAATTTTGACATGGTGGAAAATGGATTAAACTATTAACAAGTCCCTCAAAAAATACTGAGGTCGTGGACTTTTTGTGGAGTAATTTCCTAAAAGGAAGTTCTAGGCTGTTGTTCTGTAAGCTGGAGCAACGTTAGCTTCACGATATGTCAATAATGCTTTAGATGCTGCATTCTACGATATATTACAAGCGCCGTTTACAATTCCTAAATTAATGGCTGAATGAATCGCCGTTGTAATAGGCCAAGAATTGGTTTATAAACGTACCAGGACGTGGAAAGCGCTAGAATTTGTTAAAATACTGTAAAACTCTTCACTTTCTAACCTTTTCTACAGGTGTCCATCTTACCCTTCATGGTGTCCATCTTTCCCATATCAGGTGTCCGTCTTACCCGAACATTTCAAAACTGCACGAAAAAAAACATGTTTTTCATTCATGAAAAAAACGCAAAAATCGATGGAAACTTAAATTTTTTAACACATTTTCTGATAAAACATGAGTGTAAGATAATGTATGCACATTTTCATGGTCGTTGCACTTATATATCCCTAGATTTTTAACATTTCCCTTAACGTGTCCGTCTTTACCTACCTTCCCCTGCATAATTTTGACTGTGCTGTGGTTATATCAAAAGATTTATCAAACCGTTTTACAAAATAAGGATATGCAGAAGGGTATGTATTTGTACCGTCACTATGTGGTTAAATATCAAACCATGGAATAGGTGGAACGATGTTGATTTGAAAATGTGAAAATGAAACGCTTCTTTCAGCTTATTGATATTCACTCACTTGAAGCGATGGCGTTGCTGTGTATTTAGTTATCAATACTTGACTGCGCTATACGGGTGAGTTTAACTAATTTTCAGAGAGGAGACATGAGATTTTAAACTAAAGATTTCGTTTTTAATAGACATGGAAGCTAGTTCAAGCGCAGCACTGCGACGTATTTTGAAAAACACGAATGATGCTGATCGACAGCGCATCATAACAGCATACAAAAAAGGTTCCTCAGCATTAGCAATAAGCGCCATGCCGAATATATAGCTAGGAACAGTGTACGGCATCATTAAGCAGCACAAGCTACATGGCAAGTAACTGCCAAAACCACCTCGCCACCACACAACGCCAAATTACTAACACAGATCGACGAAGATTGTACTGTTTCTCTGAAGGTGTTGGCCGAAAGTGTTCCAAAAATACGGCATTCGGGTCAGCTAATCAACTGTTGCTAGAGAAATTACAGGATTGAACGTATCATTTAAAATTGAACGACGCAACGCTGCAGCAAACATAGAGGAACGTTCTACATATGCCGCAGAGTTTTATACATTAACCAGCGATTTTCCTGTAAATAGACTCATATATTTAGACGAAGTAGGGTTTAATGTGAGTATGCGTACCAGTAAAGGAAGATCTGCAAAAGGAACTCCTGCAACGTTCCGCAGTTAAGAACTAGGAACATATCAATCATATGTGCAATGAATGCGTCTGGTTTAGTTCTGTACACTGTACATAACCAAGCAGTAAACAGAGAAAAAATCATAGAATTCATTGTTGAATTGAAAGCTACTTTACGTGCGAAAGCTATAGCAAGAAGCTATTTTGTGATGGATAATGTGGCATTCCACTAGAGTAGTTCAATTAAAGAAGCCATAGCCAACGATGAGGACAAGCCGTTATTTTTACCGCCATATTCACCATTTTCAAATCCAATAGAAAACATATTTAGTCAATGGAAGAAACACGTAAAACGTGCCAGGCCAAATAATCAGGAGGAACTGATGGAAGCATCTAGTAATGGAGCCAGCTACATAACCGCAGAAGATTGCGATGGTTACATAAGAAACATGTGGGTTTACATGGCTCGCTGCTTCAAAGCAGAGTATTTTAGATTAGATTTGAGCTATTCTTTTTCAAACATATTTATTTTCATACATACCCTATTAGTGCTTGAATTAGTACTATTTATACGAACCTTTGAAAGCTTCGTTCTTTTTCTTTTCAAGATTTTTGGCTAAAGAGCAGAGAAGGCCCTACAAGTTTTGCACGCAACTTGGGTGCAAGTGAGCAAAAAGTACGGCAGGTGTCGGCCTTTTTTTACGCGGGCATGATTTTTGTGCTATACCGGCACACAAAGCGAGGGTTGGTGAGGTACCTCTCGCTCTAATTTATCTAGTTGTCTCGCTTCCTCATATAGCGATTCTGTCAAGCTGAGCTTTCACGTCCCTCGCCACTGGTCTCCTTCCTACCCCTCGCCTAAGATTGTCTGACGTCTCGCCTGTCACCTTTCGTTGTGTTGGTGCTATGCGGTTGCTGTCACTGTAGAAGTTAAGTTGTGTAAAAAAACGTATACAGTGTTGTTGGCTGATCAAGTGTGGTAAGTTTTTTTTTAATAATTAAGTTCTTAATTTTACGTAAGTAAGTGCCATTTTAGCTAAAGTAAGTGGTAGAAGTCCTGCCCAATGCGTGCTGTCTCCGTCGGAAACGGTACGCGCATGTACCGGCGTAGGAAAGTGGTGTGGTAAACAACACAGCATAAGACAGCGGGTAAGTTGTTAGCCAAACATGAGCATAATTTTGAAGCAATTTAATGCAAATCGTGATATTTTTTATCCTTTTTTGCAGGTATCTGTCCAACAGCAGGTTTCAGTGGTAAATGTGCAGAAGGCTGTGTGGTGGAATGTGTAAAACAGCTGTAAAACTTCGAGGCGTTTACAAACCCTTTTTTTGGCAATACAATATTTTCGTGGGAACAATATTTTCCTTCTTTTTCACGCATATGTTCGTGTCGCTAGCCTTTTCCATTTTCGCCACGCCTACGCATTCTTCTGAGAGGTTTTCTGGTTCTGTTTTATGTCAAGCGTTATCCTGAAGGAAATGTGATCCCTTTTTTATTGCTTTCTCTGGTGAGAACAGATTGTTGCATTGATTGCAGGCGTTGTGTTTTTTTTTTCCTTTTTGGCGTAACTGTACCTAACACTTGAATTCAGTGGTGCATGTCCCGGATGTATTGCATCATTGACAAATACTTGAACTTATTGCTTTTCGAATTCATTATCTGGTTAATGTTATTAACGCATCTACGTTTGAGTGATTTTTAGGTTTAACAATTTTACGGCCGTGAGAAAAATGGATGTAGAATTTTCCTACGCTTCTCGGAATTGGTCTAGCTTGACACACGTGCATGCTGTAATCCTAAGTTAACCGTTATAGGTTCGAAATGAATTGGAGTACATGTCGTGATTTAAGGTTCTTTTTGACATTTTTTTTTATTTCAAATAAGTTCCTTCTAATTAAAAGGGTTCTTTAAATTATATTAAGCTTGTTCTAGCTTTACGTCTGTCTTCGACTTCTCTAAACACAAGACTGAATCGTTTCCTGTTTTGACGTTTTCTTCATTTTCCTTGCCTGACGTTTCCTACGTTTGGGTTTTATTTCGCCCTGATATTGCTATCTCTCTCTGCTTCTCCATTTCCATCTCCTTCTGATTCGCCGGCTATTTGAAATCTCTGTTACGTCGCAAAGCCGGTTACGTTCTTCTATGTGAAATTAATTACTTTCTTGATGTTTTTAGTACAAGTTTTACGTTCGCTCTTCTTTTGCTCCTCCTATGCTATTTCCATTCTCTACAGTACAGTAGAACGTCGATTATCCGGGGACGGATTAACCGGCGGGCGGCTTAACCGTGCGCATAAATCTGACAGCTATTCATACGTACGGCGAAAGTTTGGAGCGATAGTCAATTGGGTAACCAGTTTCTTGTGCAGCTCTGTAGTGTCTAGGGGTATTTTCTAAATTCATTTTTGTTCATGAACAGTTGTTAAATCTACAGTTATTGATTAAAATAATATTCTACTAACGATTAATCGATTGATTCTAGGGATTCTAGGCGGCAACCGTCCGGTCGGCAGCTGCCCGGATAATCGACGCTCTACTGTAATTGTTTGCTAAAAAAAGCTAACAAAAAGTAAAAAAACCAGATGGCCCAACTTGAAGGGTTAGGGATAACAATATGTTCGTCTCCTTGATGGTACGTCTGTTCTCGAGTACGTTTGAACTATCATATTTTAGTCTGTTTTATGGTTAGAAAGAAATATAAAAAAATCTGGATTGTCGCGTTCTCAACAACGGCACTTTTGAAAAGTTAGCTGTCCAGTGATGTTGTCAGGCAATGGGGATGCACGCACGCACCACAATGTGCAGGGACATTCACCGACAGAAAGATTATGTTCCGTAAGTATTATAAACAGATCTGGATGTTCATTTATAGTGCATCAAACACAATTATCATATGCATGCAATTTTGTTACATGATATTTCAGCGACATGCAGTTACACACAGAGCGAGAGTTACACGAACAGCCGCTACTAGTTGATCGTGACGGACGATGAAATGAGATCCCTTCGAACCTCAAGGAATCTTCCTAAATTTGTTCACGGTAAGTCAATTGTTTTGGTGCATATCAAATGCATGATACTTACATTTCCTTTTTCTTTTGTTTTGGTTTCGTTTAGCCACGATAGCATTTGCAGAAACCAAATATTTTTCCTTACAACAGGATGTGTCGTAAACGGGATGGTGCAATTGCAGATACGGTATGTCGTAATGCAAAGGATACATAGTGTCATGTGACCCAACACATCCAACAATAACGGGACGCGATAATCGTCGTACAGTTCTTTAAATTATCGTCCTATTATTGTTTAGATATGTTTTTGTAGGGCATTTGCGTGAACAGTGCGGATTGAACGTTTTACGTGCAGTATAGTTGCGTGATTTGTAATTCATCCATGAACGGAATCCTGTTTGCAATCGTTGAATGTACGTAGCCAGGTAGCGTAGGGACACTGTATGTGATGGACTGATAATGATAGGAAAAATTTAACGTAAGGGAAGGTAATAGATGTGATAACTCAATGTTATGTTAGAATGATAGAAAAAATATGTTTTTTAAATTAATCACGATTAAGCTAGCTAGATTAACTAGTAATGCACAAAAATGATCACCATGTGCTGTACAAAAAAGAAATTCAATATATTTATACATAATTAGATATGATATGCTGCCTTACCAGTAGGAAGCAATTGTGATAATGTTTATGAACGTGATGACACTTGTTGATGTTGTTTGTTATTTCGCTTTGTTCGCCATGCTAGGACGTTATGACAGGCAAGATTTCTATCCTAATGCTTTCTACACAAATGTGTGTGGGTGGGCATGACTTAGCTAATCGTTACGTCAAACGGATAAAAAGGAATTTCACTTATAACAGCCAGCGCCATTTAAGTGTACGGAACAAGACATTTATTTTACGAATTATTCCTCGCAATTTGAAACGATGGATACGAAACGTGATAGAGAAACTGATTCGTTGCATAACGCAAGGAAGAGTATCTTTGAAAAGCGATGGGCTGCGTGGGAGCGCTTCCAGCAAAATCAACCGCAGCCTTCGACTTCAGGTTTGTAACGATCAACGAGCAACGGTTGCAGTGATAGCAGTAATTTTACTTGTACATTTACTATCTGCATTTGTGCTTTATCTGCAATCTAGATACGCAAGCGCGTCCAGTTAGGTCAGTTCTGACCGAATAAGTAGCTGGGACCGATCAATTGGAACCGATGGGTATGTAATAACAGTTTAGTTTTGTAATGGAACTGTGCTAACACTATCTGCACTGCATGTATGTTCAATCTAGGTACAAAATGTCCCTTCGCCCAGCCCGGTTATGACCGAACCAGTAGCTGGAGCCGATCAACTGAAACCGATAGGTATGTTGTATGCTTTGATTTAGTAATGGGGCTGTGCTAATTATTTTTTACAATTAAAGATACCCGTTCACCAGTTTCGAGTGGTCCAGAGAGTGATAGGGAGACGTAGTCGGCATACAGCAGCGCTGACGAAACTGATGTGCTTGACGATGGTATCGTGCAGGACGAGGGTTTGGAGCCGCAAATTCCCTACGCCGGAGTTTCGATGGAGGACGGTCTTCAGAATTGGGCATTCGAGACGAATCAAACACAACGGAGCGTCACGTTGCTGTTGCGTGTTGCTGTAAGTTATTTTATAAGATTTGTAACTGTGTATGTTTTTCTTTTTCTTTTTCTGCGATGTGCCTCCAGCTGAACGTGGTTTTGAGCTGGACTTTTTTGTCGACGGCCTGCCGTTGTTTAAGAGTAGCCGCTCGCAATTTTGGCCGATCTTGATGCGTGCGCACAATGTCCCTCGGCTCCCTGTGATGACGGTGGCAATATTTTGTGGTGAGTCCAAGCCACTCTCGCTGGACGAATACTTAGCAAAGTCCGTCAAGGAAATGAACCGTTTGCAGGCGAACGGTTTAAGAATAGGCAATCGTGTGTACTGGGTAAAGCTTCGGGAAATCATCGCCGATTCACCTGCGCGCGCATACATCAAAGGTAAGGCAAAGCAAGCGATTAATCTAAACATGATATGTAATTGAACAATAACTTTTTTTTGCAGGTGTTAAGGCGTTCAACGCGGTCGAAGGTTGTCAGAAGTGCACCATACGAATGGAGTACGACGCCAAAACGCGTCGGCGTTTCTTCCGTTACGGTACAATCGCCCGGTCAAGGACGGACAAAGAGTTTCTGGAAAACAAATACTGGGAGCATTGTACAAAAACTACGCCACTCTTGAAACTAAAGCAATGCAACATGATTCGGAGCTTTCCGGGTTCCGAACGAATGCATTTCGCAGATAAAGGCGTTTTTGGCAAGCTAACGCATTTGTGGGTTCGAGGCTACAGGTACTGTGATTGCCGTATGACAGCAGAGAATAGGCGTGCATTGTCGCCGCATATCTTTCGGCTCAGGCTTCCGTCGGACTTAAAACGACGATTGCGCGACCTGTGGTACATTGAGCACTGGAAAGCTTCAGAGCACAAAATGTTACTGCAGGTCGCCGGAGTGGCCGTTTTGAAAGACCGATTGAAACCTGAAATGTAAGACCACTTTTTGCTGATATTCGTTGCAATGACAATGTTCTCTATGCGGGGCTATGCGGACGAGCTGTTGCACCAGTTTGTGGCAGACTATGCACAAGTCTACTGCCAGGAACTGGTCAACAGTAACGTCCATAGTTTGCTACACGTAATGGAAGATGTGGAGAAGTTTGGCGACATGGGCACCATATCGGCCTATGATTTTGAGGCTAGGTTGCACGACATCCGACAGTTGGTGCGGACCGGGCGGTATAGCCTAGCGCAGCCGGTAAATCGCATCTTCAAACTGGAGCGTGTGGAAGCAAACCGGCTGAAGCAAGTAGTGCCAAATACAAGGCCTACTGTTAGAAGCATGGGGCGCTACACTGAGGGTATGATTCGAAAAGGGTTTACACTGCGCGACAATTTTTGCGATCAATGGTTCCTGACCAAGGATGGCCATATCATTTTATACCATGACGCAAAATTGGTGGGCGAAGAACTGCATGTGGAGGGGTATCAATTCTCCCATCAGGAGAGCACCTTCACTAGCCCGTGTCCATCGGAAGAAATTAATGTGTGTACGGTTCATATGCGGAACATAACAACGTACACCATTATTGGGCCTTCGACTGCAATTTTGTGCAAATTAGCAGATGTAGAGGGTAGCACACCGAGTGAGTATGTGGTGGTGCCATTACCGCACACTTACCCGAGTGGATACACAAAGTATTAATAAAAAAAACCTGCTCTAAGGGAAACACAACATGATGTGTGATGTCGTGTCAATAAATTAAATGTTATGTGATATGTTCCTAATATGTGATATTCATAAAATATAGTACAGCGTCTAACAGCAATAAAACACAACAAAATCATTTAAAAGATAGTTTCGTTTATTAAAAAAAACCGCTGAGTTTATAGCGCAATATTATTTTAATTCTAGTTTTATCCAAAGCTGTTACTTGAACATCAAAACTATTCTAACTAACTATCTATATCAATATCGTTCAAGAAAGAGTTCGACTTAAGTCGAAGAAAGAAAGAAAGAAAAAAATCCTACTTCTAAAGTTTGAAATTCATTTAAAAAAAGCTTATCCTATCTAATTCTATTCGGTATGGAAAGAATATCTTATCTTATCTTATCTCAGTACTAATCCTAGGTAATGGAAAAAAATAATCTAATCTTAAACTATTGTCCCTCCTTCTGTTCCTCCTAATCATTGTTTGCTTCTGCATTTGCCAAAGCTTCTTTTTCTTTTTTTCTTTTTATGTTATACTCCCCATACCTGAACTTTATAAGAAAGAAAATTTTTCACACCTAGGTGTGTTACTGTAAATTTTGTTGTACTGCCTACTGTTTCAAACAGTAGGCAAATTGTACTACAATCTTTTTGCGCAACTTTCCCCTTCGCGCCTTTCCATCTGCACGCCGCGATAGATTCCGGCTGGAATAAAGCTTTCAGAGTCTCCGTCATTCGTGTGGTCGAATTAGCTGACGTTATGTGGTAGCGCAGCCAATCTACCACATGTTTAAAATATTCATTATCTGCTTATTTTTGTTCAAATTCGACGACCTGCTCTCTGGTGCTCATTGATTCCACACAGAAGCCTTCTGACACTGTTCCGGAGGAAGTAGGCGGCTCGTGACAAACGGTGGCTCTGATTTGGCCGAGAAATACTTCCGCCGTGGTACTCGAGTCCTTGAGTACCTGTAGCATGCCCGTGCTTTTTCAGGCTAGGCTGCCTCTCCTGTACGGCAGCTTCCACGCTCTCAAGCTTTTCTCGCTGCGCTTTCTGCTCCTGGCGCACCTCCTGAATTGTTTAATCTGTACCATCCAGCTTCTTTAAAACAGTGTCTATGAAATTGGACATGCTTTGTGGAAGCATTGCTTCCTTGCTGGATGGATGGGGTCAGGCATACGGCCTTGAATGAGGAGCAGGAGTGAGAGAGGTAATGTTTTGCGTACGAAAGAAGCTATCGGGTGCACTTTCTTGGGGGCCGGTGCCGTTGCCGGTGCTGGCTTTCGAACAATTCGGAACGAGCCAAGAAGCCATGCGATCGCTGAGCCCAACCCAGAAGGTCCTGGCTGCGCATGGCTCGCTGCCGTCGTATGGCCCTGGCGGGCTAGGTTTTGCTGAATTAATGTTAAGCGAGGCGTCGACGCTACCTTCGCCTCAGGAGCAATATTATGCTCGCTTGGCGATAGTCGTCGTTTTTCATTGTGAAATTCCATAGTCTACAAAGCATAATCTATTTTTGTGATTTGCGTTCAAGCGTAATATACACCATTACACATAACCTGCAATTGTTGTGCTAAACAATTGGCGTCATCGGACACGATACGGGACGAGCTACACCTACACAGATCGGACAATTAGTTGCAACCCACCACCCTCGCAGCCCACAAATCTCACAAAACATATTAATAGAATTTGTAAAAACACTTACCAGCCGTTTGAAAATGAATACACAATCTTACTTACTTACTTATCCGGCGCTACAACCGCTTTGCGGTCTTGGCCTGCCTCAGGAGTGTCCTAAACCGCTCACGGTCTGGCGCTTTGGTCTGCCAGTCCGTTATCCCGGCCTTAAAGGCGGACGCCTCCACGCCATCTTGCCACCTCAATTTGGGCCTACCACGCCTCCTCTGTCCTTGTGGACGGCCTAAAAAGACTTTACGGGCTGGGTCGTCCGTTTCCATGCGTACAACATGGCCAGCCCACCGGAGCCTGGCGAGCTTGATACGCTGTACGACAGTGAGGTCGTCGTACATCTCGTATAGCTCGTCATTATAGCGGCTCCTCCATTGTCCTTCCACACATACGGGGCCAAGTATCCTTCTGAGCATCTTCCTCTCGAACGCGGCTAAGAGGGTTTCGTCAGATTTGGACAGTGTCCATGTCTCAGAGGCGTATGTGAGTACTGGTACTATATAGGTACTATATAGTCCCAGCTTCGTCCGTCGCGACAGGTTCTTTGAGGTGAACTGCTTTTTCAGGCTGTAGAATGACCGGTTGGCAGCCAGCATCCTTGCGCGCAACTCAGCTTCCATGCTATTGTCGTTGCTGACCTTTGATCCCAGATAGGTGAATTGTGGGACGACTTCAAAAGTGCGTTTACCTATCTGTACATCACGCGTACATCAGTGGTAGATTTTCCGTTTCGGAATCCTCTTTGATAGTTTTTGATAGGGACAAGGCGATCCTGAAGGATCAGGGAGAATATTTTATAGGCGGTATTCAACACCGTAATACCCCTGTAGTTGTTGCAGTCCAACCTGTCTCCCTTCTTGTATACGCGGTAGATGATGCCGAGATTCCAATCACAAGGCATCGATTCGCTATCCCACACCTCAGTAACTATTTGATGAATTTCGTTTTCTAGTCGTCCACCTCCATTCTTGACCAGTTCAGCTGCAATTCCGTCGGTTCCGGTTCGTGGCACGTCACCTGATTATGTCATAAAGGATACGCAATTGGTATATTTTCACGACCATTTATCTAGTTTTAAATACTCATTCATAGTCGTTACATGAACTCAAGGTCAACATTGGTCAAAATAATACATGATGCAAAATAAAAAAGCGAATTCGAAAAATATAATTCATCTACGCTCGTTTGAAATTGGCTTCATAACCGTCGATCCGCATGACAATCGAATGGTCTCAACACTAACGGCACGGAACGGAACACACCAGCTAAGCAAAATCTAAGTCAAACGTCAAACGCCTTGTGTCTGGTCGAAGATTCTTTGCGCTTCGGAAAGTTTTCAATATTATTCAGTGAAAACTCATTCTGTGCACAACCTGTCTGCTTGCGCAGTGGATCCAAGAACCTGGTTTTCATTTACAATCAGACCACCCACCTACAATCACCTGGGAACGATTCCTGGCCTACAATCAAACCATCGCTTCAACATTCACTGTACCACGAACAATGGCCGGTATCTGTTCCGCCTGTGCCAATGATATCGTAGTTGCTGATCGCGTTGTGAAGTGTCAGGGTTGGTGCAACTCTGAGTTTTACTTCTCATGTAGCGGACTTTCTGAGGAGCTGTATACGACAATTGAGTCCTGTGCACAACTTTTTTGGGCCTGTAAGGCCTGTGTGAAGTTTCATAAGGACCCGCGTACGGCCGTCTTGAGGTCTTTCACCCCCTACACCCACACTTCTGTCGACCTATCGTCCAGCATAGCCGACCTTAAAGCGGGCATCCGTAGCGAGCTGTAAAAGCATACCACAGCCATTAAGTTAGAGCTTCTGGAAGTTTTAAAGGAGGAGATCCGTTTCTGCTTGCGATCGACGCATGCCGCCACCGATTTACCGTCTCAACGGCCCATTCATCACAATACAGCGCCTAAATTGTTTAATTCAGTGGTCAAAAATATCCCTGGTACTATTACACCCACACTACAACAGTATCCATCATTAGCCGCTTCTCTTAGTGTTAGTGCGAACGAACCGTCATCCTTCACCAATATGCCACCAGTTTACAACCCGCAAACACCACTACTCAGAGGATCGGGATCGCCGCTCGATTCTGACGCACTAGATTCCATCCCACACACCGATACGCGAATGTGGCGATTCTTTACGCGTTTCTCCCCATCGGTTACCACTGAGCAGATTTCTCTCATGGTGCAAGTACTTCTAGCACTCGATAAGCGGGATGTGTTTGTACACCGTCTGACGAAGCTTGGTGCCGACACCAGTACACTCTCATTTATCTCATTTAAGGTGGGCATACCAGCCACTCTACACAACAAGGCTCTCTCACCTGAGACATGGCCCTCTGCTCTTACCTACCGAGAGTTCCGTGACTATCGGACCAATAATTATAACACTTTTGGGAGGTTTATCTTTCGCGATGGGTTTCGGATGGTCGTATTATGATAATGCTGATTTTGATTTTTTTTTGACGTTTGACGTTTAATTGTTCGGCCGCATTTCCGTCGCGCTCCGTGATTTTTCAATAATTCTCTTGTGTTTTCTGCGTCGCATCGCATTGTTGCCTTTTCTACGGACTATTAAACTGTTTAACATCATCGCTTCGTCTTGGCGAATTGTTTAGTTGCATCACAACTGTGGTTTCCTGCTGTTTTTTCCTGCTCGGCTTAGCAGTGTTGTGCTGTGATTACGCGTGATTTCGCGATGGCGGCTATTTGCTTCTCGTGTGCTGAACCGCTAGAGGCCACCGGCTGCATCATCAGTTGTGCATATTGTGACGCTACGTTCCACCGCGGCTGTTGCAAATTGCCCCCGAGCTGATTGACGCAGTATTGTCCAATGTCGACCTGCACTGGAGCTGCATTGGCTGCACTAACATGCTTAAAAATCCGCGCTGCCGTTCGGTAAAAGAAATAGGCGCCCAGGTCGGTTTCCAAGCCGCCCTCAACTCAGCTGTAGCAGCTATTGGCAAGCTCGTTGAGCCTATTGTCGCCGAAGTTCGCAGTGGTTTTACCCTCCTTCAAACTGCATCCACGCCTCACAATCGGAACTCTGATCCTCGACCAGCTACTGGTAGAAAGCGGAGGCGTATAATCGAGGATTCGGCATCTCCTGGTGTAAACAAAATTGTAAACAGTCGCGGCAACACCCTTTGTGCCGCGTCATCGCCAAACGCATACACCAACACCACGATTGCCGTCCAGCCGGCACCTACACAACCGCATGAACTGGTGGGAACCGATCCGTTATCATCACCGCTTCAAGCTGCACCTCGTGAGCCATTCACAGATAGGATCTGGATCCGCCTATCCCGCTTATCAACGGCCGTCACTGTGGAACAAGTGGTCGCTTCTGTAAAGCGTCGCTTAGCCACCGATGACGTTATAGCGTATTGCCTGCTGAGAAGAGGGGTTAGTGTGGACAGCATGAATTGGCTTTCATTCAAAGTGAGGGTCCCAGCTATCCTTCGAGATGCGGCACTCACACCATCCACCTGGCCCGTCGGTATCGGTGTACGTGAGTTTTTTCAATCCCGTCAACACGACCACCAAACCTCATCTCCTATAGCCACCCGAAACCGCTTTACTACACGCACACCAGCTACTAGTACTGAACACCGCTACACCACACGCACACCAACAACGACTCACCGTTTAGCCGCACGCACGTCTACTCCACCTGATCCTGAAACAACATCATCACAACAGTGTCACCCCCGGTGAATGATACCTTGGAAGCACCCAACTCAACACTTGTTTCTGGACCGCCCCAAAACCACCGTGCTTCATCTCCGCACCTACACCAGTCTACAATCGATCGCTTTTTTCTCAACTAGACGAAGTTCCGCTCATTGCACGCAACAAACACGCCAAGCCTCATGCTCTGACAACGCAGCTCAATTGACTTACCGTTTACCCGCTTTATCCAACCGCCACAATGACAACGCTACCTCTGAGTATTTAAGCTGCTATTATCAAAACGTTAGAGGTTTGCGTACTAAAACAAAAGAATTTCACTTAGCTGTATCGGAGGCTGACTTCGATCTCATCGCACTCACGGAAACTTGGCTTGTTGACAACATTCCATCTGCTCTTCTCTTCAACAACAACTTCTCTGTTTACCGCTGTGATCGCTCTCTCAGCGGCTCTAGCTCTCGCGGTGGTGGTGTTTTGCTAGCCGTTTCTAACGCATACGAGTCGATAGAATTACCTTCCCGTGATCGTTCTCTCGAGTATATTTGTGTGCGCGTCGCCTGTAATAACGCACATCTGTACGTCATGGTAGTATACATTCCACCGCAGCTTAGCTCCGAGATATCGACTCTTCGCTCTCTACATGATTGTATCAGCAGCTTCACTCTCACACTGAAGCCTTCGGATCTGCTGTTTGTTATTGGCGATTTCAATCAGCCTAGCATAAGCTGGTCCACAGCTGATCCTTCGTCCTCGCCAGCATACTCATCAATCACGCACTATGAACCAACTGCGCGCTCACTGGCCAACAACACCTTTGTGGATGGATTTAAATTTAACGGATTAGTGCAACTTAATCACATCAATAATTCGCACGGACGCATGCTTGACCTGCTCTACGCTAACAATGCTGCAGCTAAATTGTGTTCGCCTGTCTTTCCAAGTGTTGTTCCGCTTGTACCTCTTGACTCCTACCATCCGGCGTTAGACTTCAATATACGTATTAACTCGTCGACCCGACGCAATTCGACGACTCGACAAAACTCGACGACAACCGCATTTTATCGTTATAACTTTGCTAAAGCTGACTATGTGAAACTGAACGACATGATATCAATGTTTAACAATAGCTTTAATTGTTCCAATTTTATTTCACTTGACGAAGCAGTATGTTCATTCTCGTCCTTCATGCTGCAAGCCTTTGTTGTATGCGTCCCAGTTCAGCGTCCTAAACCTAACCCCCCCTGGGCGGACCGCACACTCAAACGACTCAAACGTGTAAAAAGAGCTGCTTATCGTCACTACCAAACGCGCCGCTGCCAAAGATCTCGCTCGATCTACTTTGACACGCACTCTTTATACTGCAGCTATAACAGGTTTCGATATCGCAGATATTTGAGTAAAATTCAACGTAACCTCTGCAGGTGGCCTGACTCGTTTTGGCGCTTCTACAACAGCAAAACAAAATCCACGCATACACCGAAATCCATTACGTACAAAGGAGCAACAAGTGCCAACACTAATGAAATGTGCAATCTCTTCGCGGATCGCTTCGCAGATTGCTTTTCACCGGCCATGAATGATACCGATACCATTGATGCTGCTCTCGTCAACACTCCGGCTGGAGCAATTAACATGAGCACTCCTTTCATCGACAGTGAGATCGTTTTATCTGCCCTAGCGCAACTAAAGCCTTCCTTCGCTCCTGGACCCGACGGAATTCCTTCTACCGTGCTGAAACGCTGTCAAACGACAGTAGCACCTATCCTTGCAAAATTGTTCAATGCATCGCTAGCCAATGGCTACTTTCCCAAAGCATGGAGGAAATCTTGGATGGTTCCTATTTACAAAAAGGGCGACAGGACAGATGCCATCAACTACCGGGGTATTACATCCTTGTGTGCCATTGCCAAGGTGTTCGAACTAGTGATATACAAAAATCTGCTTCATGCATGCCGCAGCTACCTAAGTCCGTATCAACATGGATTCGTGCCAAAAAGTCGACTACCACGAACCTGGTTGAATTTGTAACCTATTGCACTAGTCAAATTGATGCCGGAGCTCAAGTCGATGCAATTTATACCGATCTAAAAGCAGCATTCGACTCTCTTCCGCACGCAATTCTTCTCGCTAAACTCGATAAGCTAGGAGTTCCCTGCCCGCTCGTACAGTGGCTTAAGTCGTACCTAATTAATCGCACATACATCGTGAAAATTGATAAGCACATGTCCAAAGAAATAGTCAGCAGCTCGGGTGTGCCACAAGGAAGCAACATTGGCCCGCTTCTCTTCATATTGTTTATCAACGATGTTACCCTCGCTTTACCTCCCGACAGTATCAGTCTGTTTGCCGACGACGCAAAAATTTTTGCGCCTATTAACAACACAGGTGATTGTACATTCCTGCAAGACTGCATCGAAATTTTCTGTTCGTGGTGCAAGCGTAATGGACTGACTATCTGCATCGAGAAATGCTACTGTGTGTCTTTTAGTCGATGCAGGAGCCCAGTGACTGGGACCTACTTCATGGACGGCACTGCAGTTAATCGACAGAATCATGCCAAAGACCTGGGCGTTCTGCTTGACTCTAGTTTGAACTTTAAACAGCATATCGATGACGTTGTAGCCAGAGGAAATCAATTACTTGGCGTGGTTATCCGGACAAATAATGAATCCCGCAACCCCATGTGCATCAAAGCTGTGTACAACTGTATCGTTCGTTCGGTTCTGGAATATTCGTGCGTAGTCTGGAGCCCAACTACCGCTTCTTCAATTGCTCGACTTGAGGCGATTCAACGTAAACTCACGAGATATGCCCTACGCCTACTTCCCTGGCAGGATCGCAATAATCTTCCTCCGTATGCTGCGCGGTGCCGTCTTCTAGGCCTTGAACCTCTTTCGGTTAGAAGACGCAATGCACAGTGTTCTTTCATCGCTGGATTGCTAAATGGCTCTATCGACTCATCGCCATTGTTGCATCGAGTCGATATCTATGCACCATCCCGAACACTTAGGTCTAGAGAAACTCTACGGCTCGCTCAACCCCGTTCCAGTGCTGGTCGGTCAGACCCTATGTTCCACATGTCGGCTGTCTTCAACACTGTCTCGGATTGCTTCGACTTCGACATCTCAACTCAGTGTTTCAAGGAACGTCTCCGGCTTTTGCCGTGGCCGCAGTGAATTGCGATGCAAATCTTGTTTTTGCTATGTATTTTTTTTTTTATTGAACTGTTACATCTTAATTAGGCCATACGGCCCGTTGAAGATTAATAAATAATAATAATAATAATAATGCTCTAACTCTTTATGGTTTAGTGGTTGAGATCTTACTGACTTTATTTTATTTCCTACTTCGTGCTCCGTCGTCGTTCGGCATCTAACCTTATACTAGTAAAGTGGTGTGTGTCTTATGTTTATAAATAAGGATCGAGACGCCCGCTACAACTTCTTCGGGCGACGTAAACCCTCAATTGGGCACTGTCATGTCTATTCGGGCTTTGTGAAGTATGAATCAGGCATAGTGCAGAATGAATGCTCATCGGCATTGTCTTTGGTTGCTATATGCGTTTGGTTCAATAGGACGGATGGAGACTTGCCTAATATCATAATGTTATCCTATATACATAAGTCAATGGTGAAGGATGGTCATAGACAACCCCACGTTGCACGCCGTGGTGAAGAGGATATGTGCGTTGTCTTTTATTGAGAAAAAAGTGTTCTAATGCATCTTGGTTTAGCTGTTTAGACAGAAAAGAAAAACATAAACCCAACAATAAAAAACTGATAGCATCGAGCATTTTTGTACTTGGTTGAGTGATTCTGTACTATACCTCAAAATTTTTTTTAATCAAAGTTATTTGCATGAGGATTTTGACTTTTGAAATGTTTGATGTTTATTTATACCTATCACCTATTGATTCGCTCAGTGGTCCTGTGCGGACACGAGTCCTGGACGATTCGAGCGAAGGATGCAAACGCTCTGGGCGTGTTTGAGCGACGTATCCTCAGGACCATCTTTATCGATTTACTGATCCTCGACTACCACTTGTCCGTATCTCGACTTGCGAATCGAGAGATAGTGTTAAATAAAATCAGACAGAGGTTCCACAGTCCCCATCTGCGAGCAGCTGTTTATAGGTCCGCAAAAAATTGCCAGCGCTGTAAAATAAAGAAGAGTCAGCCCAAAAATCCTCCCAGGGGTCCTCTTCCGGTTGAAAGACTTACCGCACACGTCAGAGCGTTCAGCAACACAGGAATTGATTACTTGGGACCGTTAGACGTCGTTAACGGGAGGCGCAAAGAAAAGAGGTATGTTGCCGTCTTCACCTGCCTCGTGACCCTTGCCGTACATCTCGAGGTGGCACATATCCTCTTCACCACGGCGTGCATTATGGCCATACGACGGTTTATTGGCTGGAGAGGGCCACCCGCAGAGATCTGGTCCAATAACGGCACCAACTTCATCGGCGCCAGCAACGAGCTAAAAAGACAGTTAGCGAACACTCACCATAGCTGTTCCAACGCTAACACCAGGTGGAACTTTAACCCACCATCCGCACCACACATGGGTGATATTTGGGAGCATATGGTGCACAGTTTCAAGGAGAGGATGAGTGCACTGGACGACGGATGCTCCGTAAACGATGAAACTCTTCTAACAACTCTAGCCGATGTCGAGTTCCTGATATATACGCGACCACTCGTGTATCAGCCGCAAGTATCCGAAGCAGCACATGCGATCGTGTCTGGATCTTAGCGATGCGTTTAAGAGTAGCTGCCATAGATCCATGGTTATTGCAGACGGCATATTGGAACGCTGGTTGAAGGAGAATTTTCCAAATCTCAGCCGTCGGACGAAATGGCGAGCGGAGAATCCATCGTTGCGAGTCGGGGACCTGGTCTTCATAGCGGCACGACACCGGAAAGATTGGGCACACGCTCAAGTAGAAGAAGTGTTCACCGGCGATGACGGCAGAGTGAGGCAGGCGATTGTGCGAAAGCGCAGTGCAAGCGCGTGAAACGACCAGTAGCGAAGCTAGCTAAGTTGCCAGTAGAGGTTGAACGCAGGAGTTGAATAAACAATGTTGATAGGAAGGTTTTCGATGCAAAGTATTAAGTGAATCCGAAGAACTATTGGATCCACGTGGCGGGGGATGTTGGCACGAAAACAATGAAAGGTAAACACATAATAGGCTGTCGCCGAGTGACGGTGAGAACCGAGCTAGATAGAGCGTAGTGTGAGCAGACAGCGCAGGTAGTTTACATGCCCACCTGCAGAGGGCAGCACCTCGTGAAAATACTGGGAACAGGGCTGTTGATTCAACACCTGAAAGCCCGTAGCGTGCACCATCGCGAAACCGGGAATACGCTGGTCATGGCCAGTAGCATTTGACAGCGGGAATAGAGCGGCCAAATTTTAAAGGGCTACAATTTTGAGACAAATTACTAAGTCGAATAAAATTCAATCCTGTAAAAAAGTCTCAATATTTCGCATGATTTTCTTCGAGCTGCTATTAGTCTGCTCTTTGCGATTCCTTACAGCTTCCGAAAATCAGCCATCCTAGTTTAGTGTAGAATGCCACCGGCTCGTTATATTTCCCTTCTAGGCTTTTCGTTGCAAATAATATGCTCGCGTTATCCTGACCAATCGGCAGAACGTGCATGCTTGTTCTTAAGCTGACGCTTGAGAGTTGACCACACATTCTCAATCGGGTTGAGGTCTGGACTCAACGCAGGCCACGGTAGAACTTGCACATCCTCGTTTGCCAAAAAACTTTTGACTAATCGCGATGTATGCTTTAAGTCGTTATCGTGCTGAAAGATGTAATGGTCTTCGTCTCCGAATTTTTGTCGGGCGTGTGGCAACATCTTACGACGTAGTATGTTTCTATACCCTTCCGAGTTCAGTGTCCCTTTGATACGGAACAAAGGACCCGGGCCGTGCCAGGAGAAGCAACCCCACACCATTACGTGGCCGCCTCCGTGCTTTAGGGTTTTTATAGTATTTTTTGGATGATACGCCTGTTTAGGAAGGCGCCAGACGTATTTAGTGCCGTCCGAACCATCCAGATTGATTTTGGACTCATCCGAAAAAATTATTTTGCTCCACCAACAGATGAATGCAGCTAAATGCTCTTCGGCAAACCGAATGCGCGCTTCTACGTGGTGCGGCATTAGCTTACGAACCTTTCGTGGTTTCCGGGCACAGAACCCACCGGTGTGTAAACGGCGCAACACCGTTTTCGCCGAAACTTGCAAATCAAGCTCCTGCTTAATACGATTGCAAGTTTTGAAAGGATCCGCCCTGATTATCTCAACCATCTGCGCGTCAACGTCAGCCGTTGTTTTTCGCGGACGACCTGTGGATTTACCCGTAGCCTCGCTACGAATGGCGTTGTCCACAAACGTCCGCGAACGGCCGAACGCCTTGCAGATGGTTTTGATAGGCACGTTCTCACGATACAAACCCTGAATATGTTTCCGCTCCTCTGGAGAGCAGTGCTTTCCGCGACCCATGATGAACTTGTGAAATTTTCAAATCGCCAACTTTCACCTTTACCACTGATTGAAGAATGAAGCGCAACACGGTTTGGATCTCTTTTTATACTACCGAAAAACGCTGCCGTTACTCAAAACTCAGATAAGTAGCGCACCACAAATGCGAGTATAAAAGGCAAACAAACAGCGATTGCAAATTCAGTACGCCTCGAACGTTAGGCGAAAGAACTCCGCAGGAGCCAAAGCCTCTCTAAACCATACTAACAACAACAACAACTGTTGGCGATGACACACCTTTTGCACGCAAAAAAACACACAACAAAATTTTTTCCTATCTTTTTGTCCACCGGTGTACCTTTTTCCTAGTTCGGCCTGGTTCAACGTTTGGGGGCGGATGGATAAGTTGGAGACGGGCGTCACTTACGGTGCAAAGGTTGGGTCATTTGGGGCTGGACACCTCGAATCCGACAAGTTTGGAGTCGTCTTCTCTGTTTGATATTCCTGCAGCCCATTGCAGGCAGAAAGGATTTGTTGGTCCATCTAGTTCTAACTCGTCCGCTAGTGACTTTTCTATTAGCGTCAGTTTGAAACCGTCATTGAACATAGCGTACGTCTGTACACTTCCTGTTTGCCGTACCTGCAATGTTCCTGTGTACCTGCATCGTTGTCTCACATCAGCATACTGGCCTTCCCAACTATACCTTTAATCCAAGACGAGAAATCGTACTTTGAGATTGTAGGTAAGTTTTCGCAGTATCCTCCCCAGTCAAACTTCATAGTGGATGGTAGTTTGTTCACCAACGCGCCCAAAAGGGAGGAATCATAGAAAAAGGTCTTATGTCGGTCATCACATGCTTACACCGTAGATAGGATGTTTTTTTATAGCCAACCCGAAGTCAACCACAATTGATGGTCGGTCTAGGCACGGAAAAGTCAGATATCTTATGCGTTGTGCACACTGATCAATAATTCTCCTTGGCATTCCGAATCACATTTTAAGCGTTTTGATTACGTCGTCCACGTAATATGCTGGTCCCATAAGGGACGCTCTAAGACACTGAATGTTTTCCCTGTTTGTCACCCCACACATTTCGGTTGAATCTTCTAATGCCGCATGGAAGTGCTATCACTCTTCTGAGGATCTATCGGACATGGGGAGAGCTGCTGGGATGATTTGTCGCGTAAGTATTTGGTGCTGTGTGGGCAGCGTGCGTTGGGAGCTAGAAGTGTCTCTCATGGATGGTGGTAGGTACTTTCTCATTAGAGATGTTGTTCTCTCGTTGTACGTGTTCTGCAATAGGTTATTCTCATTTGAAAACCTCACTGAGCTAGGATGGTACCTGCGTGTTTAATTCTCTCTCATGTTGGCGACCCTCTCCGATTCTACTTCTACATCTACGACCTTTATCGCGGGTTTGTCGTCCCGAAGGGTTTGGGTTTTAGCTAGAATTTCGTCTTGCTCTCTCACATTGGGCTTACCTGCTTGAGTGCCTGTGAGTAGCTTGGGGGTTCTCCCTGAGTCTTCCTTCTGAGTGCTCTCCCGTTAAAAATTGTAAGGGTTGCGAGTAGTATCATCTGCTTGAAATATTGTATAGTTTAAATAATCTTTATGTTTCATTTATAATTTTTTTTTGTAGTGTTATTCATCTAAAATATCACTGTTGCCATTATTGTGGATTTTTGCAAAATATCATGTCGAAATTCAGGTGTTGAGTGTGCTACAAATTGCCCTGTTTTACTTGCTCTCGGGTGCTATAATTATAACTGCTAAACTAGGGGCGAAAAAACCACCATGGCTCGCAAGCTCTTTAATGCTCTGGGGCGGTGAACATTTATGGCGTGCGAGCCCTCGTGCGCCCTCGCAAATCGCTGTCAATTGCATGGCGGGTTAGCAGTTATAATTAAAACACCCCGAGACCAAGTATAACATTGCAAATTATAGTTTACTAAACACCTTATTGTTGAGATTTTATTTATTTTACTTTTTTTTATTTCTCGTAAGGACGGCCTGGTTGGCCGTATCATTATGGACTAGACTTAAATATAACATTGTTGGTTCTATTGTATTTCTTAATATCTATGGGCTGGCCGGAGCACATTTCCTTGCTCGGCTTTGTGCACCTTATTCCGGGTGTGCTCGGATTCTGTTGTATGCCAACCGTTCTCTTTCCATAATGTCTATGGGGAATTCCAATGTTCCCAACCAAAGGAGCAGGGATTCGGTGTATGTGGCATCGACACCGTATTTTACAGGTGTTAGGTGAGCGGTGGTTTCCAGCATCCGGGTTGTCTAGTGCTCCGCGATGGCTTGGTTGTTCTAAATCACCACTCTGAGCTCGTCATGGTGGTGAGCTTCTGCCCCAACCGTCGGTTATGTGTTCAGACTGCCCGAGGATCACTAAACATAATTTAACATACAACGTAGACAATATACTACACACTAAGGTTACTACTAACAAATATGTTAATAGGTACAATCATACATAACCGGGTAAATATGTACGCGCGAGAACACTAATACAGGGTTTTGAATCATATAAGGGAATAGTTCAACCACTTAGGGGAATGTTGCAAGCAAGCTGTGGATGTTTGCAATCACTTAGGGGAGTTTTGCAATCGATTAGGGGAATGTTGCAAGGGTACTGGGGAGCTGTCATCAGACGGTGGGTGCCGGTGTAAAAAGCTTCGAATTGATACCGATGATGTTTTTTTAAAAACATCGTTTGGAGTTGTTTTCGTGAGGGCTCCAAACATGCTGTACACATGATAATCTAAAGAAATCCTGCTGCGGAGCCATAATTAAACATGATAAGTTAGTTAGATTAACGAAAATATTTTAAGGTATTTACAGCGGCACCCACAGTCTGATGACAGGTCCACAGTACGCTTGCAACATTCCCCTAATCGATTGCAAAACTCCCCTAAGTGATTGCAAACATCCACAGCTTGCATGCGATATTCCCCTACCGATTGGCAACATTCCCCTAAGTGATTGAACTATTCCCTTGTATGATTCGAAACCCTGTAAGTGTCCTCATGGCTATGCGTGTGTAGATGTGGTCCAAATGGCTATGCACACACGCACACCCATGCAGACACCTACCCATGCACACGAACGCTCATACACCCTAAGCCATACATGATCATACCTATACATTTATTGGGTCTCTAAACATATAAGTTCGGTATGTGATTATAAGGTGATGCCAACCTCTTTAGTATATTTGTGCAGAATTCTCGCGTATTCGTAGTCCCTTTGACCAAGGATGTCACGTATTGGGACCTCAGGGTTCCTCCCTATTGCTTGAACCGTCGAAAGTAGTGCGGGTCGTGTTGTTTCAAACTCCACACATGACCATATGACGTGGTCGATGTCGTGGAATGCTTTACCACAGCTACATACATTTGTATCGACGATCCCTATGCGTTGTAGATGTGCATTCATCGCATAGTGGTTTAACATGAGTCTTGATGTCATGCGAATGAATCCACGATCTGCCTGTAGGTTTTGAAACCATGGACGTTGTGTCACCCTAGGAGAAATGGAGTAAAGAAATCTCCCGAGATCATCGGCATCCCACATGCTCTGCCAACGAGCCATGCATAATTGCTGTGGGAAGCGGAGGAATTCGTGAGGCTGAATCGATCGTTCAAAGGAATCGCCCTCAGAGGCGCCTCGTTTGGCCAAGAGATCTGCCCTCTCATTGCCAGGGATTCCGCAATGAGCAGGTAGCCAGACAAGCGATATTCGAAACGCTTTATTGAACAAAAAGCTTAGTGTTTCTAGAATTTGTTTAACAAAGTAATCAGAGCTCTTTATTGCCTCCACGGATTTCAAAGTTTCGACAGCACTGAGACTGTCAGTGAATATATAATATTGATCCGGAGGGCTCGCGCTTATTAGAAGCAACGCGTAAAATATGGCAGCCAACTCTGCGACAAATATTGAGCATGGCTGTCTCAATTTGAAGAAGGCTTGTTTGGATGTATTATATACACCAAAGCCCGTGCCCACGTCTGAAAAGGATCCGTCCGTAAAATATTGTTTTTCGTTGGGATGGCCATACTTGTTCACAAAAATGCTGGGAATTGTCCTCCAGCGAAGATCGTTTGGTATGTTCTTTGTTTCCTCTTGCAAAGAGGAATCGGTTACCAAAAGGGAATTGTAGGACTCCGGTAGATTGGCGCAGCTGATTGCTTGTGAAGCACTAGGGTTAGCCTGTAAAGATACAAAATCCTGATATATCTTCATGATTTTGCAGTTAGAACCTGCCTCTTGTAGTGATTTGAAATTATCAATCACTAGTGGATTAGATACTGTGGAACGAAGTAGAAGGCGAAGCGATAATTGTTCAAAACGTAGTTTTAGCGGCATCACTCCAGACATCACTTCTAGGGACATATTATGGGTGGATTTCATACATCCCAGCGCAATACTAAGACAACGATATTGTATGCGTTCTAGTTTTATTAAATGCGTCTTGGATGCCCAATGGAAGCATATGCAACCATATTCCAAGACGGATAAAATCGTTGTCTTATACAGTCTTAGGAGATCTAGTGGGTGTGCACCCCACCAGAATCCCGTGACTGTTCGGAGGAAGTTAATTCTTTTGGCACATTTTCTTGCTAGTTGTTCTATATGTGACCTCCACACATTTTTGCTGTCAAACCAAACCCCTAGGTATCTAAAAATTTGGGCAATCGTGATTTTTTCTCCATATAAATATATGTCAAACTTTGGTTTGTACACGTTCTCACGCCTATTTTTTGGTGTATCGTAGTGGAATGAAAAAATTAGCATTTCAGTTTTTTCTGGGGAAAACTCGATACCTAGGTTGTTTGACCACGTTTCCAGATTGTTCAGCGTGGTTTGCAAAGGATTTTGAAGACCTACGATGTCGTTGCTAGCGACTGACACAACACCGTCGTCTGCCAATTGCCTTAGGTTGCAGTTTGGGGCAAGACATGAATCGATATCATTTACATAAAAGTTGTATAAAATGAGGCTCAAACAGGACCCTTGTGGTAGTCCAAAATAACTGATCCGTCTTGTTTGAGCGAGACCATTATCGAAATTCATTGCTTTTTCAGAAAGGAGGTTGCAAAGGTAAGTGTTTAGTTTAGGACTTAACCCCGCGTTTTGAAGTTTTTGACCTAGTATGCATATCGATACTGAGTCAAATGCCCTTTATATCTAGAAATACAGAGGCCAACATCTCTTTACGAGTATGTGCCAGCTCTATTTCTGAAACAAGAAGCGCTAAGCAATCGTTTGTACCCTTACCTTTGCGGAAACCAAATTGGGTACTGGACATCAAGTTGTTAGACTCCAACCAGTTGTCCAATCGAAAAAGAATCATCCTCTCGAACAATTTGCGCAAGCACGATAGTAGGGTAATAGGTCTATAAGACCCGTGCTCTGATGACGGTTTGCCGGGTTTCAAGATGACGACTACTTTCACCTCTCTCCATTCTTGCGGGACTATATTGATATCTATCATTTTGTTAAATATCATCAATATCCGCTTCTTCGCCACGTCTGGAAGGTTTCGGAGAAGACTACTCCTAATCTTATCCAGTCCGGGGGAAGAATTATTGCAAGAAAGGAGAGCTAGGGATTGCTCGACCATGTGAGAAAGGTGCATCCAAGCTGGGATCACTGCAAGGCGCATGTTGTTCAAATTTCTGCGCTGGAACGAAATCTGGACAGATTCTTTTGGCGAACTGAAAAAGCCAGTCTCCTGAAAATCTTTCGCTCTCATTTGTAATTGTGCTGTTTCGCATCCTTCTACCCATTGTCCACAACGCACGTAGCGAAGTGTCAGGCGGGAGGTTTTTGACAAATTTGCGCCAAAATCCTCTCTTTTTCGCTTTAAGTAAGTTTTTACATGTTCTCTCCAGTGCCTTATACTTTTCGTATAAGGCAATGGAGTCATGGAGTTTATATTGTCCAAATGCCTTTAGCTTCGCTACGTATGCAGTTTGGCAGTCTCTGTCCCACCAAGGAGTGGGAGGCTTGGTATGCGTCCTTATTTGGCGGGGCTCTCTTGTTTGGGCTGCAAGAGCGCACTCGTTTACACAGTCTACGAGATTTTTGTATTCCACTAGTGGGTGAAAAATGGATGTCACAGATGGCAGCCTCACTGACATAAGTGCGTTGTATCTCGTCCAATCAATATTCCTTGTCATGTCGTAGTTGACCGGTATGCTATTGATTGGGCGCCTTCCAGTAGTGATTTTAATTTCAATCGGTAAGTGATCGCTGCCATTAGGGTCCTGGATAACCTTCTACAAAGTATCCAGAGCAAGCGACACGTATAGAGACAGGTCTATTGCACTTTCACGCGCCGAAGGCCCTGCCACTCTAGTAGCATCGCCGGAGTTTAATATTATCAATCTATGGTTGTCGCAAAAGTCCCTAATGACTGGAGCACGTGAGTCGTCTCGTGTGCATCCCCAGTCGTATCCATGAGAATTGAAATCTCCCAGGATAAGAAAAGGTGTTTTCATTGCAGATGCTATTATATCAAGATCCTTTTTGATCTTCTCAAGTTCAATCTCGGCTTCCGGTGGGATATATACAGATGCAAAGGATAAATCAAGATCGCCTATCTTTGCCTGGATTGCGACACATTCAATAATTAGTAGTGAGGGGAGGGGTATTCGACAGAATTGTATGTTTTTTTCGTACTCCTATGAGTACTCCCCCACCACGCCTAACCCTATCTATAGTGTTTCGATCTTGGCGTACAATGTTATATACGTGGAAGGTAACTTTTTTATCAGGGGAGAGCCAAGTTTCTGATAAGACAAATACATCTATGTTGTGCTTGTTTACCTGTACTTTAAACATATCTATTTTTCCAAGAAAACTTCTACAATTCCATTGGAGTATGTTAGCCATGGACGGGTTAATGTTCCAATTGGACCAACGAACTCAAAGCAGGCCATTGCCCAAGCCATTGCTTTATTGCGCTGACCAACATTGGTCGTGTCATAGCAATTATGCTTTTCAATGGTTCTGGAAAAGCCAGCGCTGTAATCATTGAGTCAATCATTTCTGATATGGACAGCGACTGAACCTTTCGTCGAGGTTTCTTTTTTGGCTCTGGCTTGGGCTGGGGATTTCGGGGGAGGAAAGGAGAAGGGAGTGATGGAAGATCCTCGTCCAGCGAAGGATTTTTAGAATTTCGGGGACGAGGGGCACGTGCTAGACGAGGTGGTGCCTGGGGAGGAGAATTTTTCTTCTCATAACGTAGAGAAGCTTTCTTCTCCTTAGGAGGAGTAGCCTTCATAGGGGTTTTCCTAGGACGACGACGATTCACGGATCTCTTCACTCTTATTATCACCTCCGAGATTTTAGGGACTGGTTCCTGGTTAACCGATGTGAACTCTTCAGCTAGCACGCTGTATGTGTTTTCGGTCGAGCTACCATTCGCTAGAACTGCAGCATATGACCCACGGGCAAATTGGTACTGGGCTTTTTTTAGTTCATTTTGGGACTTCTTGTACACCGGGCACTCTTTTAGTTCATGCCAATGATTTTTACATTGAGCGCATTTGAATGGCGCTGCAGTGCAATCCGAGAACGGATGTTGACCTTGGCATTTAAAACATTTAAATTTGTTGCTGCAAAAGTCTTTTGTATGACCGATTTCACTACATTTCTCGCATGTTGGAATCTTGGGAACAAAGGGTCTTGCCATAGGAATGCGGAGTCATTCGTACACCAAGAAACTAGGGAGTACAGTTCCCTCAAACGTAACGCGCTTTGATTTTGTTTCCGTGTACGTCTTTTGCCCGTTTACTGTGGAAGAGGTGTAAAGTGTTTTCACCGCAATCACCCTCACCCCTGGAGTGGAAAGAGTCCGGAAAGCACCCATTCCCAACTTTAGCAGTTCTTCGGATGGAATATCCAGATCCTCTACGACACCTGCTACCTCAACTATTCCACCTGGGATATACACCCGGTAGTGATCAGTGAATTGTGGATCAGCTGCTATAGTGTTCGCCTGTATTCGGTCGCTAACGGTGATTCGTATCCGGTTAGTACGAACACTAAATACATCGGTTACCGCAGGATAGCTTTTATGGCAGGGATGAAGTTATAGCCACTAGGTTGAGCTCACTTTTTCCGGGCATCATGAAGACACGAAAGTCTCCCCGGTAGCAAGATGGGTATTCACGGTGTCTTGCTTTGTCAGTCGACATTGGTGTGACGGTAGCAAGAACTTTATTGCAACTGGTTCCTTCTTCTACTACTACGGGTGCCTTCCTTTTCTTATGGGATACCGTAGTGAACCCTTCATCAGAGGAAATCGTTACAATTTCCATATTGGCCATATTGGCCACAACAGTTGGGGGCAAACAGATAGAATTATTTAATAGAAACACCGCGGAGAGAAATGCAAGATAAGAAAAAAAAATAAGAGAGAAAAAAAAACAAGAACAAAATACTAATACGTACAAAACTACTAGAACTTTGTCATCAACCTATCATCACGCACTGATGTCTACTCACAAAGGCGGAGACTGTAACGGTACTATGTACACTCTACACGCTACACACTCAGCACAATACACACTTGCCACACTGCTTACGCTAGGCATGTGGTGCGTTATACGAAATACACTCGTTACACACAAGTAGGACTTCACACTCACCACCAGGACACACAGTGATACTACTAAAAGGGCAGTCGGTGAACTTTCGGCTTTGAAGCGATTTCGATCTGTTGCTGTGGAGCGATCGTGATAAGTATCCGATCGCATCGACGGTTGGAGACAGAATGAGAGATTTTATTTTGCAAAAATAAAAACTGGAAAAGTGATCTTTTTGACAAATAACACAGCAAAAAAATATTTAATGAATAAAAACTAATATTTTTTTAATTATCTTAAGATTTTGAGCAGATGATACCACTTGCAACCCTCGCTATGTTTGACAGGTCGCTACTACTTACGGTACTGAATGTATCACTCTTATTAGCAACACCTCTTGGATAGCAACATCATTTTCCTTTTGGACATCTCCTATATTGGGCAGGGTTGGTGTAATATCCGTTGGGTCAGTATGCGGGACGAAAATATTGGTCCATTTTGATCCTGTATATAATTAGACTCGTGATCTGCTGGTTGGTCCTCTGATTGCAATGAAATATATTCATCCTGTGGCTTTGGGTCTACATCCGTTTGGTTGCGTAGAAGAGTTGGTGTATTATCCCAAATCTAAAATCATTAATGTGATGCGATATATTCAGCTTAACAGAGATGGGTCATCATACACTCCTCCTTTTTGTCGTAGTTGTGAAAAAAAATCTCTAAAACATCTTGGCTGAGCTGCAAGAAAAAAAAAAGTTAAAATTAGTTGAACGATTAAAAAATTTAAAAATGGAAGTTTCACCTTGTGTGCGAAAATGAATTCTAATTTCTGTCCATACTTTAACTGTCCATAAATCATCTATATAGAATTTATCTGCATTAGAATGGACTTTTGAAACACTTTTAACTTGTTTTTGCCGCATGGAACCGTGTTGGATGTAAACTCGAATATATCTATAAGTGCGTTTAGTTGATCATCGCGACTTCTTATAGACGAGTTTTGCTGTAGGAGTATGTGTGTTAGAGACACCAAACATCTATCTTTTCTATGTGCTAAACGGCTTGCGTCTTCATTTTCAGGATAATATCTCCTTAAATACATTGATGTTGTGTGGGACAATAGCTCTGCCTCGTTTCTCACATTTTGTCGTTGTTGAGGCGTCATTATCAAATGTTGATCAGCTAATTTAAATAACTGAGTCATTTCTGCTTCATTTCTTTTGAAAAGCATTTCAAATAGCAAATCTACGTTGATAAGTTTACCTTTGTAATTAAAACCATGATCAATGAGACAATTTCTAGTTAGTTTGGGCAAATGTGGGGCATCCGGACAGACAAATATTTTACCTTTATTTGTTGGATGTGTAAAATATGGCTGTTTATGGTCATAGGCTCCTAATTCTTTCGAACAACCAATATTAGCTTGACAGTTATCGCTTACGATGGATGTTACGTTAATGTTCTGTTCTGCCAATTTTGCGATTATTGGCAGGATAATATCTTTCATCATTTTCTGGTCAAATCCTATGAACACCGATTGTTTCCAGTTTTTAAACAGGCCACGAGCCATTACGACTTGTAAATATCTGTAAGGACCTATCACTTCATCCGGAACGGGATCGTATTCTAATATTTTGCTGACCTTCATCTCATAATAACTAAGTACGCATTCTCTATCCCTTAGGGTGAACGTCTTCATTATATTACCGACTACTTTAAAAACGTCGTCCAGAATGCTTTCTTGTGTCGTTTTGCATAGCGCGTTAGTGTCGCAATAGAAGGAAGAGGATATTTTAAATCTTTGGCTAAATAATTGTATGCGTTTTGCTCAAATATCGTAGCGTCAATGCAGCGCTAAGTTCCTCGTCTGTCCATTTCACTCGTTTCTTTTTTTCAAAATTAAATCTATTTGATTATCGGATAATGTACCTTTCAAATAAAATTTTATTTGTGTAACTGATTCCTGAAAACCTAGGCTGCTATTAATTTTTTCCATTTCCGCTTTTAAAGCTGCGATTTCTGTTTAACATATTTTGGTTTCCATAAAAAGTTGTCTGCACATTTATAATTTATTCTAATAGTCGTTATTATTTCACCGAACACATGAACCGACATCTTTTCTATGCCACATTTTGACCTATGTCCGCAGAGAGCTTCGAAACACACGAGGAATAAGTTGATCAGCAATTTCGTTTGAGGCCATTTTATTCAAATCATTTATCAAGAGTTTTTGTATGATAGTAAGTGGTTAATAGTTGTCTTGCATTCCTACATTAACTTTTATTAACTAAACTAAATAAACTAAATGTAAACAACCTGTGAGATACTTTTTAACGCAGTGAACACGGTAAATTTCTATACGCACAACCTTTATTGTTGCGACTTAACTCCTTCGCGTATTTCATCCTGACTGACCCACTCCACTTGGTCACAAAATAATTTCTTAATTCCCTTTCTCATTCTCTCTCTTTTCCTCCTTAACGTAGTCCGACGAACAGCAACTCGCTTTGCATCGCACCTCTCCAACCACACAAGTCGCCCGTTTGCATCGCACGCCTTGTCCATCCGACCACACAAGCCACTTGCTTGCATCGTACGGTGGGAGTGCGCGGAATCCTGTCTGTGTTCAAACAACAATTGCTGAAGCCGCCGATCCAGACAATTGTCTCCAAAACAGCAGTCCCTCGGGAAGCCTTGCGTTCGCTCCTCAGACCGCATCCCTTGCTCCTTCCTCAGTCCGCCCTTCTCGCCCATTCCTCAGACCGCATATCTAGCTCGTTCCATCGGAATGGAACACAACCCATCCGTCAATTTCACGGGTTCCGTCGAGACAGGTATACCACATATATATCCGAAAACCTATGAAAGTTATGAAAATAGAACTTATGCAACAAACTCTTAGTATGTTATGGTAAATTTACGAAAAGTAAAAATTAAGTTCAAACGAAAGGTATTTTTAGTATTTCACTTCAATATTTAAATAACGTCAAATTGATGGGTTCCGTAAACCTAGTGTTAGTATATTAAACGATTTCCATTTGATTACAACTCAAACACAAAAAGATGCCAGCTGCAGCATCAGAGCTGACGTAAAGAGTGTAAGTATCATCTTCCACATACTCGAACGGTTTCAGTCCTTGTGGGTTCTTTAAGCTTATCATGCTGCCGACAATGATGGTCAATCATTATAGTTCCAGCGAAAGTGACATCATTCAGCGTAGTGTAGGCTGTTCTTTCGTCGGTGCAGCTATTTTAGCTGTTATGATATACTTTTAGCTGTTAACACAGGTTGCATTGGCTGAAACTTCTAATGTGAGCTCTGGTCCTTGTGTGTTTGCTCGCTATCTTGTTTGCTGTGTTTCTATTCCAGGCGCATTAGATGATGCGGTAGGGGCATCGTCCCGGGTAGCAGTTGTCGGTTCTTGAGCAAGCAGACTCTTCTGACATCAGTGGTGGATCTAACAGTAAGCGGACTAAGCGGTCGCCTGGGGCCCCGCCGATTTAGGGGCCTCGTAGATTGCCATTCTATAGTATGTCGTATGGACAGAGTACTAACGACAGGGGCTCCGGAAGGATTTGACGTTGGGGTCCCGAGGCTGGCGAATTAATTGCTGTCACTGTCTTTTGGGCTATATTTCTGACTCGCAAAGGCCAAAACCTTTCGCGCAGGCTTGTGGTCAGAAATTGAGGGCTTGCATGCAACATTGATGAACGCACATTGCAATCATGTTGGTGAGTGTATGATTGGATGGAAGTATCATAGGATATCGTCGATCGTTAGACACGTCTGCATGACGTAGCCTGCCACCTACTCGCAGTATGCCGGCTTCGATGTATGGGTTTAGCGCCTTCAGTTTGGTATGGTTCAAGACGAAACCTTTCATTCAAGACTTTAAAAACCTTCCGGAAATGACTCATGTTGTGCTAGACGGGCGAGACACTTCGTTGAATCGTTAAGTTCTTTAGTGGTCAGATGAGTAAATCGTCGTTGATCACGATTTTTGAGTTTTGAATTGTGCGTAAATCTGTGTATCCATGCTACTAGTTTTTTCAAATTGTAAATTGTGTGCTGATGTAAACATAAGCGCCGTAAGCAAGGTGGAATGTATAATGAGGTGTAGTTATAGCGCTTTTAGCGATCCCCCCCTGGGCTACGATTTTGACTGATGGTTTTTTTTATTATTATTTATTTATTAATCTTCAACGGGCCCTATGGCCAAATTAAGATGTTTTCCGCTTGTATATGTATTGATGGATTGTTTACTTTTTGCATGGTCAATATTTTGTGGAGATCAATTTGAGTGAATATTTTAGTTTATTAGAACACAGCTCGTGATTTAAAATGGAAATTTCCTTCGAGAAATTGAAGCTTTCGCCAAACGCGAACGCTTCGACAGGTTCTGCCCAAATGCAGGAAGTGTAGTTACAGAAGCAGAAAACTGTAATGCTGGCTGGTTGCATGATTCGTAAATTTCCAGCAATCTGCCTCCCGGAGCAACACACATAAAAATGAACTGTGTAAGTAATGCACGTGCAAAGTTTATTGCTGCAAACAATATTTGTCATCTACTACATTACAATATTTTGAACTCACAAACAGCCACAAACACAAACTACACCAACCGGCGAGCAGCATTAGTACGCCAACGGGAAGAGCGTCGAGCCGGACTTCATCCAACCCCACCAGCGTCACCATGAGCTGCTGTCGCGCAGCGTTTCAACAGGTACGGTTTAGGGAGAGAAGACAGAACCTTCGTTTTCTCGGGGAAGCAAACCGGTCGCGAAGTAGAAGCGTATAGGACGATGACGAAGACGGTCGAGCAACCGGGGACAACGCGGACGGACCGTATCGTGAAGCGTCAATCGACGACGAAGACTCTCCCGCAGTATCCACGTATTGTGGTTTTAGTCGTGCCAAAAAGTAGCGGCATCCGAGACGGAAGTCGAGGTAAAGTCCTCGCGGGTATAAATGTAGGGGCGAGAGAGGGTTTTGGAGATTTAGAAAATAAAACCCGTTGTAAAAAAAACTGAGGAATCATACGATATGAATGGATATGAAATACATATAATTAAAGCCACAGTCGAGCTTAATTAATATTTGTGTTGGAAACTGTTATAAGGTTCCAACGGACTGTCAGCCAAGGCGATGTTGTGTGTGCGCGAAAAGAGATAAAAAGGCAAGGAAATCACATAAAGGAGGACAATAACAAGAAAATATCCAAAAGTGAATAAGCAATAGCAAGAATAAAAGTAAACTAATTTTTTGGTGCACCTGTAGTGCCAACCTAAGAAATTCATTTTATTCAATTTTTCCGAGTTAGAACGGCAGTTTCTAACAATTTGAGCAATTTTGGATGAGGAAATAAACAATAAACAAAACTTAAACACTATATCTACATTGATGTTATGTCGGGTTAAACTTGGCGGCTCTCCCTTTCCGCTCTTTTCCACTTACAACTAACACGCATGATTTGTATCTGAAGCAAGATTCCATGTAGACGAAAACCTCATGCAAATTGTCGGGTACACCGCTCAGCATCTTGCTGGTGCTCATTCATTATCAGGACAGCTATGATGTTCTGGAGTGAGTTGTATTCCTGCCATGGAAAACTTTAGGAACAGCGCCGTTATTGTTCGGTTATATGAAACGCGCGTAAGAATCAAGCGAATCGACATCCGGGTAGATGTCCAGCCTGACTATGGCACGCGAAAGCACGGTGTTGGTGTCGATGTAAGCAGTTGTGTTAGCCAGAGCCGGTTTGGCTAGATCGTCCGAAGGGACGTAAATGGCCTACACTCACTTGAGGAGCCTTTCTTCGTTTTGTGCGCTTCAACATGCTAAGTCCGAAGCTAAGTCGGCAATCGAAAGCGAACGAAATAAGATCCAGCAGGCCCGACACTTTCGAAACGGCAACATTCCGAGCAACAGCTATTACCCCGTTACTTGTTGTGCAAATGGAATTCCACTATGATGGAGAAATTTCGATCCAACTTGGTTATCGTCCGCTCCTAAAATACAGCATATAATTAGATTTGTGAATAAAACAATCATGTAATAAACATCACAACTTAAAATGGGTACCGCATCGTTGGTTATTGTAACGTTGGCATTGAACGATTGCTCATGGTTGCGATTACATATACGGTCGTTCCTTCGATCATATTAAACGTGTATCGACCTGAAAGTACGATGCGGCACCGTGATGAACTGGATATGATTGCAGTTTTCTTTCCTATTTTAGTTTAAAGCACTAAATCTTATTTCGTTTACTTTACAGCTCTTTCAATGTAAACATTGAAGTCATAAGTCGCACACATACAATAATAATCCGCGTAAAGATACGCGGAAAACTAACTGTCAGTTTTCTTCGTCGATTCTTCTTCCATCTAGCTGTCAAAACGGGCTTATAACTTGACCTGATATATCTACGGTCCTTGGCCGTAAGCCTTTTCGGACACATCGCAAAACCCATGTAGCTGTATTTTTTTTGTCGGCGTGTGATAAAGAACCCAACGTGGGATACTCATTTTATTTAGTTCTGCAAGATTTTCACAACAATCTCTCTACTGTTTATATAGTGGTGGGTTGAGAGGCTCATTCCAACACGTTTCATTGCGCCACAGTTTTTGAAGAAACATTATAGCTGCCACTATCACAGGACCGATCAATCGTAAAGAATCAAAAAGTTTTGCCGAGACTGATACAGCAATGCGTTTTGTAACTGGATTGTTATGGTTGCTGTAATCAGGCGTTTCAAAGAGAAAATTGTCGGTTGTTGGTTACCATTTCAGGCCCAATGTTTTGATGCAAGTGTTATGGGATCTGCATGTTTAGGTTAGTGTAGTGTAACGCATGCTTTAGTTTATAGCAAACCCGAAGCTAGGGAGTGCCTGCGGGAGGCAATCATGTAGGCTTTATAATTAGTGTGGTAACTAACTACAGTGAACCCTCTCTTATTTGACACCTCTCCAATTTGAAAAACCTCTCTTATTTGAACATTTTGCACAGTCCCTTGATTTCCAGTACATTTTTGTTCCTTTAATTTGGACCTCTGAAACCTCTGAAATCTGTGTCCCTCTTATTTGTGTATGGTGTTGCCATGGTTATTGAATGATGTATGCTCAAATTGGCAATCCTGTTCGCAGTTTCCTATAGCAACAGTTAAGGCTGCATACTAAATGTTCTGTCTCTTTCTTCTTTGGATTGACCTTTCATTCACTTTCCACCTCTGTAATTTGAAAACCCCTCTTATTCGACAGTCTCATCGCCTCTCAAATAAGAGAGGGTTCACTGTATGTGGTAACGGGTCTCTCTCGTTTGATCGACACCGACGTGATCGGTTCGGCACACCATCCTGTACTCTTGTGGGTTTACGGGGTTTATCGATATGTTATTATCCTCACGTAAAACACAAAATCATCACAATCACGCCAATCACGATCATAAACAGTTCGATATACATTTACGAAGACAAAACCAGCAGACTGAAGTAGATACAATAATTGCTCACTGAGTTTCTGACTTTCCTCGACACTAATGACTTACGTCAGTTGTCCATGTAAAAGTCATTAACTAAAACCTTTGTTGCCTCTGGATACATATTCGCTTCTAGATGTTGTAGATTTTTTACATATCTTGCTCCTTTAAGCTGAGCTTCTTTAAAGGAAGTGGCAGAATTTACGCAATCAATATGGAAGAAAAAACGTAAAACTAAAGTGCCGACCGGTTCTGCTGCTTGCACGGAAATAACCTGGCGTTAGCATTTTTTTGCAATTTAGCATTTTTATCCGATGTGTATTCATCACGTACTATCGTTAGCAAACTGCCGAATATAAGCCAGAATCCTCATGAAACGATTGAAATTTTGGACGGTTATTTCAATGAGTAGTGTATATTGTTATGATAACATGTATTATCAGTAAATGTATTCTATATTTGCAGATAACTTTCCAGCGGAGGCAGATGTTTATGTTGAAGAGGTAGAAAATATACCGATATGTGAGAATGATGAATGATGTGTTTGGCAATCTTTTGTTTTTCTTAACAAATAAGCTCCTCCAAGTTGGATTAAATAAAACAAAAACTGAAGTGGATACTTTTGCAGCTAGCATCTCGAATGATTTGAGCAAATTGTCTATGCTGAGACAACTGCTAGCTAAAAAAGAAATTTTGGATATTTTAGTAAAGCATGTACAGCAACAAAAACAATTCGATAAATTCGACTGAACTGGAAATGAACTACTGTGGTTACGGTAATAGTTAATTAGTTAATCAAGTAAGTTAAGTAGTTGCATAGTTTTAGGTTACATAAAAATGTATAATTAGAGAGATACAGAGATATTTATGAGCAGCAATTAGTTGTTCAAATTAAAAAGTTAATATTAATTTCTGTAAATATTATGCCCAACATAAAAACCTACCATCAATCAATTTAGGCTAAAATGTAAGTATTTTATTGATCTCATTGAACTTCATACGAATATATAATGAATTTCAGAACAAAATAAACATTACACTATCGCTTTTATATAAATAGAAAACTGGTGGAACGAAATTTACTGTATTCAAGAATGAGTGAAGAAAGTGGGAACTCCCCGAACCACACGTCGTAACAGAACACTACATTGCATGTTTTCCTTGAACTAATTCTAGTTTCGGCAACGTTAACATGCCCGGTTTGGATTCAAAACTCGTATAGACCAAGCTTCCTTAATATGTTGGACTAACTATCCTGCATTAGTTACACCTATCAAATAGAGATAATCTAACCCATGAGATGCTTGGACATGTCTAGGTCATCAAGAACGGTCGTTTCGCAAAATGAAGAAGAAGATAAGGTCTTTTTTTCCCAAGTGTCAAAATATTTCCTGGACCATTTTATTAGAAACTGCCGCTCTAACTAAATTAGAAAACAAAATAAATTCTTTAGGGTGGCACTTAAGGTGCGCCAAAATTTAGTTTTTTCCTTTATTTCCTTCGTATGTATTTTTGACCGTAATGAAACCGTTTCCGCGGTTTTTCTCCCTTTTTATCTGCGAGCGCACACACAAAACATCGCCTCAGCTAACAGTCCGTTGGAAACCTTACAACAGTTTCCAACAAATTTGTTTAGTTCAAAAAATTCATATTATTATATTCATCTGGTAATTTTTCTGGTTTCATGTTAATGAAATAATTGAAAGTTTAACAAAAAAAAAAAGAAAAATAGCTCAAAATTATTTACATATGTACAGTACTTTTCACTCGATATCTTATACTCGTGCAATATATTAAATTTAATATTGAAACGTTCGTTTCCGTACAAAATTTTACAGATTTCGCTAGTATAAGCTCTCCTGTGAACGCATCTTAACATTTTGAGATTTTTTCTTGTTATTTTATTATCTTATTGCATCTAGAATACGGCATCTAGAATACTGATTACGTAAAAAAAAAGTGTTTAAATTTTTGTCTAACAGCATATGCTTGTTGAGTGGACTATTCGTCTGGTTTTACTTAACATGTAGTTAACAACGGATTGGTCTCCTGCACCTCCTGTCGGATAAGGCCTCATTAGATATATTTTCAATGGATATCCTTGATCTCCAAGAAACACATGCGGTAATTGTACGCCATTTAATACTCTTGGTGGATGAAAATTAAAAATATTATGTCATATATATTCATAAGTATTACTATTAGAGAAAACTCCACTATTGACTCTCCACCCATAATCTCCTACATCTATTATTTAAAAATTTCCTTTAGCATCGGTTATTGCTTGTAAATGGATAGAAACAAAATTTTTATTGTAGTTGTAGAACTGCGATCCTGATAAATTTGAGCATTTTATCCTTATATGTTTCCCATCGATGCATCCGCATACGTTTGGAAATCCGCCGACACTTTCGAATTCCTCTGCTGTTTCCATGAATGTTTGTTGAGTAGGAGAAAGCATGTGAATATTTTTCATCGTGGTCCATATGGCTTCACAGTTTTGGTACACGATAGTTGCTACAGTCTGGTTTGAAATGCGGAAAGTATGTGCCAAAGCCCTGTAGGGCAGTCCAGTAGACAAGAATCAGAAAGAGATTTATAATAATGTTATTTGGTGCGTACGGGTAGCAAAATTTCAGAATTCAATGAAAATGGTAGTACCAATTTGTGGAGGAAAAATAAAAGAAAACATTTACGTTAAAAAAAGAAACAGATTACGCGTACCAGCAACACCAGAAACGTGATATTCAAGTATATGATTTTGAATGAACTATGAACGAATTGCCTGACGTGAATAACGTTTTTCCATACATTATATTATATTATAGTACAATGCAGTAATAAATCCGGTTTGCCCCATTTTTGATTGCTCTTATGAGTTCGGTCGGTTGCTTTGCATATACGTATGAAACTCGTTTACAAATTAACTTCATTAAACTTCAAAGAGAAAAATCTTTACGCCATTCTCTGCCGACGTTTTTTCGTGTTGACGTGTTGTTCGCACCGCTCCCGGCTAAAGCTATAGCTTAAGTACTTCATACGTTTAATACGTCTATAAATTCGTACAACATACCCGCTCAATCGATGGCCATTGGCCCTCCAAAACAAGATAGTGGTCAAAAGTTTCGATGAACACTTCCGTGATTATATAAGGATTTATTATTTTGCGAAAAAAAGCTGGAATGGAAACAAGTGTGTCAATAGATAACGTGTAAGTGAACAGCGCGAACAGTGAGCAAACAGTGTACTGTGTGATCAACAAGCTTGATTTATTTTTTTTGCTCTTTGAAGCGAAAGCTTGATTTTATTTATTTATTTATTTAATTACGTAAATTGTCCGTCTAAGGCAGAGGTCTCCAAACTACGGCCCGCGGGCCGCATGCGGCACTCAAGAGCTTATAATGCAGCCCACGATGACTTTGCCAGAGTTAATATAAATAGTACGTTATTATGACTTTTTCAAATAGAATTGTATTTTTTACTTTTCTTAGACAAAAATCAAGTTTTAGTAACACGAAGCTGTACAAGTATAGCTGGTATTTTGTTATAAAAACGAGATTTAAACGTTCACTCATCAGTTAAAGGTAACGTCAAATGGCCCTCAACATAGTTATTTTTGAAGCAATGCGGCCCGCGAGCTGAAAAGTTTGGAGGCCCCTGGTCTAAGGCTTAACAACATTTGGCTTAAAAAACTAAGGAGAGGAAGGAATGTACGAGTTAACGAAATATGGAGTGGGAAGGGTGGAAACGAGAAGTATTGATGTGTAGATAAAGTAAGTGTTTGACTTTTTCAATATGAATTTAAATTTATTGAAAGAATAATATACCAAAATTAAAGTAACTTCTTAATTATACTACCGTGAGCTGTCGTCATGTAGAAGTGAAAAGTCAATTATCGACAGAGATTTGACGACGGTAAATTTTAACAATTGATAATGTAATTACAGATGTTATTGCTTAAAAGGTGTATAAGCAAACGAGCTCGTAGATTTACTCGTCAAAAAAATAATAAGGAGTACTCGTTATGCGGAACTCTGCTTTTTTTCTGGACTTCAGACCAGTAATTGTAAGAGGGCAGATATTTTACTACATTTTACTCCATACGTATGAAAACATAATTTATTGATTAGCTAGATTGCTTCGTCAAAGCAAGACTGTCAAAGTTTATAGGTTTCTTTCAGTTAAAAAAATACGGACATGATTTGAAGTCTTATTTACATATTTTTTTGGTTTAAAAATCCCAATATTAACAAAAAAGTACTCCATAATGTTACTCACATACCAATAGTATTTACATGACATAACTGTTGCCTTCGTACAACTTTATTTGCGCACTTCACGCCCTAGCAGCGTACAATTATATTTTACTCGCAATGGCACCGTACACCGTATAAAGGATAATTGAGAGGAGAGCGATCGTCCGATCCGACACCTGTTTTTATGCGTGGCGCCTTCTTTCACGCACCTTTCTATGCTCGGCCCTACGCTTCGTGTGCTACGCTTCGTGTGCTACGCTTCGTGCCCTTATCTGCCGCTACGTTCTAATTCTCATTGCTAACGCTTCGTAACGCTAACCGTTATCCTATCGCTACCTTTATTGCTTTATTCAGCCGGTCTAATGGTACAGTCGTCAACTCGTACGACTTAACAACATGCCCGTCATGGGTTCAAGTCCCAAATAGACCGCGCCGCGATACGTAGGACTGAATATCCTGGTATGAGGGGTAATCCAAAAATCATTAAAAGCCAACCCCATAAGTGGTACAGGCAGGCCTTGAGGCCTTGATAAAATTTATCCGATCGGTTAATATGCTCGAATCCACCGGTGGTATTTATTTTCCACCGGTGGATAATTTTCTCCGCTGATGGATAACTCTTTCCGATTCGAGTAGCCATTGATTTTGCCTATTTGTCAATCACACTTTTGTTTACATTTAGAGGCGTTGTTTTGCGGAATGAATAAAATAGTAAATTTTGCTTATTTACGGACCATCTAGTGAAGAATCCACACCAGGCCTTAGACAGTACCGACTGCAGGCCTACATCAAACGATCCGGGTAAAGTGTAAAACGGGTTGTTGGCTGAACAACTCTAGATGAAACAAAATCGTATGAACTGGAGGACGAGGTTTGAATCCTTTCTGAACTAGCCGCCTTCGCTGATCCTTGTCCTGTGCCGTGTACCATGTGCGCCCATCAACTGCAGCCACCGCGAACGTTGATTCCGTGAAAGTCCGTATTTTACGCTCTCGCAAACATATTTTGAAACAACGCCGTACAAATATTCCGTGCCGCTCACGGTCTCTCGCCCTTGCTAGTCCATTATCCTGGCCTTAATGACTGACGCCTTTAAGTCATCTGGCCACTTAAATTTAAACCTACTACGCCCCCTAACCCCCTCACCCTGCTCAACACCTGGGTCGTTTGTTTAAATGTGTTTAACATGGCCTAATCACTAAAGCCTGGCGAGCTTGGTACGACAATGAGTGTTCTTCCACACATACGATGGTGATTTGGTCAGATTTGATAAAAATAAAATAACTACGTTAAAATTGTAATCCATGTGATTCAGTATAGATGCTATTCAAGTTTACACGTTCGTTTTAATGGATGAACAAAAAATTCGCGTTTGTCACGAGGCGTGGATCTTAGCGATGTGAGAGTCAATCCGAACATTCCCGGGCTGTATCCATCCATAAGCGACCAAGTTTTTGGGGATAGTCCGCAAGGTACAAGTACGCACAACACCTTCGATAGGTACAAAACAACGCAAACGATTCCGACCGGAACTCGCCGCTCCAACGGATATGAGTTGCTTATAATTTCTTGTACCTAGTGATAATACTGGTCTTCCCAATCTCGTTGCATTTACGTGTCGGAACCGATTCTAACATACCATAAGGCCATAACAAAAGGTTGGATAAAAGAGAAATATTAGCAGAAAAGGATTTCTTTTGTTGGTTTCTTATGTCTTAGCCTGAACCATAAAAAACTAGATTCCTGTTATAAACCTAAATTTATGTGTTTTGATTGTTTATAAAAAACAGGTAAATTTATATTTTCTAAAAAAGAAAATTTTAGCTAAATCGAGTGATAAAACATCTCAAATAACTCAAACAGTGATAAAACATCCTTTTTACGAGCTGTTAAACATGGTTTTTAATTTTATTTAGTTTTCCGGCGTTAAATCAACTGGGGTGGAGCAGTAGATATGATTATTCGACTGAAATGGTTTTTTTATATGAAGTTTTCAACTGCATATCCCACTGCTCGACTTTTTAACCACGTTGCTATGGCGGCAAACACCATTCCACTCCACTGCCAAACCGATCGGTTAGCGAAGATTCTGATTGAGAAAACGCAATTGGATAACATTGGGATTTTACTAACCGATCGACTAAATTATCCACTCCGTTATCGACTTTCGTTCCCGATCAGGCCCAATGACAAACTTGGCAATTTGAAAACGTCAATGATTGAATCACTCTACCATTGCTTGTTGCCTCGAAGAAAGGAAATTCCGCAAAGAAAAAAAAAAAACATCCAAGCACCCATAATCGGTCAACAACATCGTTCTATAGTGAGTAACTTTTTCGTTTATAAAGATTGTATAGTGGGATATCGCCTCTCAGATATATAACTCTCAGGAGTATAACATGTGAGCGTCACCTCTTCGTTTTGTATAGGGAGATTTTTCATCGTCCCCTAGACAAACGTCAAATTCTTTCAGTTCGTTTCTGTTGTTGAGTGGATTTAATCTAAAATGTCTCGGAACTAAATTTTCCTGTTTCGGTGGTCGGATGCAACCCGATTGAACTGCATGTTCAAACCTTAACCGGAAGGCATGCACTTCACATGGCACCATTAGATTGTCAACATCTCCAAGCACACGTGTCTCGCTTGACATTTAAGTCTTTGAGGAAGTCTATGGAAGAGGCTCAAACGAAGCTAACGACTCATGGCTTTCCATCGTCATACCAACCCAGTTGACATTTTCGAGCACGAATAATCGGGAATTCGAGCAAATTCCCTTAAACTGGAGCCTTAAACTTACCTTAAACTGAACCAGTTTAAGGGAAATTTTAGTACAATTTCATGAAAACCGACCTCTGTGCTTTGCTCTCTCCTGTCATTTCCAATTGTCATCATCGAAACCAAAGTGTATGAATATCAGGTGGTCTCGTCCCATACAAATTGACAACTAATTTCGGAATCAAAAAAGCTCCTTTTGACAGAATGGGTGAAATGAATTTCCATAGGAACCGTTCGCTTTGTTCTTAGCAACACATACGTAGTACACATTGGTGTCCTCATCGACGGCATTATTTTGATCCAAAAATGGATTTAAATAGTTCAGATTTGGTTTAGCTTACAATAACAAATATTTTGAGTGCTTTTTAAGGTATTTCAGTGCAAATAACGAAGATTCTAAGATTGTTTGTGCATTAGGCAAGTCGTCAGAAAGCTTGTTTGGGGAAATGTTTTCACCCATGCTGTCAAAAAGTGAAGTTCAACTTTTGCTATGAAAAACAGGCTATGAGACCACCTGATCTTCGTACACTTTGATCGAAACGTCAAATGAAAATACAAAACAAAACCAAATTGTTCGGTGATGCTTCATAACAAAGTCCATATAATACAGAGGTCGATGCATAGCTCGATTTTGGTCCACCATTTTGAAAGCTTATTTTTGACAGTTAGATGAAAAAGCGTTCACAAACGATTCCAAACAACCATACACTTTTTAGGGCTAATTGTGCATTTTGTGCTCAAAACTTACTTTAACTATACATTTCTTTCTCATGAACGTGGCATGGAGTAGTTTTTTCAGTAATTCATCACTTAAAAATAACCACAATCAGAAATCTGGCCTCTTAGCTTTGACCCTCTTGAGCTGCACAAGATTTCGTCGTAATTTCGGGCACTGATCTTGTTATAATCAATAATTGTACTATAATTCTATCTTTTCTTGATATTCTTCAACTTTTTTAAGTGCAATATTACGAACAAACGATGTAAAAATGGCCGAAAATGCTTTCAGACCACTGCATGCACAACAACTAAAACCTCAATGTATGCTACGATGAAACTATTGCAGCTTTTTCATCCAGCTGTCAAAACTTTCCCACGCTTTTTGATCAAATGTTCTGGACGACTCGACCTCTGTATCATATAGACTTTGCTTCATAAGCTGAAATATAAAATTTGTTTTATTATTGCTCTCAGATTTTCTGCAAAACATAAAAAGGTACATATTAATTAGGATAAATTGAAATCAAATGGTTCACTAAATAAACAAAATGTTCATTTAGGATACGTTTAGCGAAATGGCTTCAAACAACGTGTATAAAACGATAACGGCACCGATGGCAACATTTCCAGATCTCAGCGTAAAAGCGCAGGCATCGGTAGTACCTTCGACCATCGTACCATTAAAGATATCCATATATACATCACCATTATTCCTTCCTGAAAATGTACAACAAACCAATAACCCGGTGATTATCAAAACCAAACAAATGTGCCGGCCAGTACTTACCGTGAATGCCCCTGTGAAGCTCGTGCAATGGTCAAAAAAATCATCCTGCGTCCTTTCGGTATCTCCATTATCGGCTCCTGGCACTGTGAATCAAAACAACAAGCCAGTGGTTATAAAATCGGGACAAATGGACCGACCAGTCCTCACCGTGAATGCCCTTGTGAACCTGGTTCAATCGTCAGCCATCGCATCCTCGCCCCGCGTCAATTCGGCATCACCGTCATCAGCTCCTTGCACTGCGAAACAGGCAAATAGACCAGTAATTATCAAATCTGAACAATTGCCGACCACTCCTCAACGTTAATGCCCCAGCAAAACTGGTACAGTTGTCAACATCAGGATCATCATCTCGCATCCTCTCGGCATCATCATCAATGCTTCCTAAAAATATCAAACCAACCAATAAATATCAAATAACCAATAACAACCAGTGATTATCTCAGCAGTACAACAACACCTGGCCCAGTCATCGACCGGTAAACCAAGATATACGTATAGCCCTCCAATACCATCTGTTGCTCCTGAAGCTCTGCAACAAACACCATTCGGCGAAATTGAAATTTCGGCACGGCATGGATCTTCAGCAATGGAGATAAGTGATGCAGAGTTTAAGAGAACAACTCTTAAAAAATTGTCCAACATTAACACGTCTATAGCAGGTGTTTGGGCCGAAATGGAGTATCGCACAGACCATCGAAGAAAATTCACCGAAGTAATGGATCAGGAAAATATACCAATCCAAAAACCTCGCCTTACAACCGCTGCAGAACTGAAATCTTTTAATGATCAGTTGGCTGAAAACACATATTTTCAAAATATTTGTTACCAGTTAACACAAAGAATTCAAACCAAGACAAATGATGCTAAAGGCCGAATGCACAATAGTTTTATATATTATTATTTGCTAAAGAATTAGTTGTGCTATGCAGCTGGCGTGGCGGGGGCAAAAATGGAACAAAGATTCCAATGAATCAAAATGTAAATGTAATTAAATTATTTAAGAGAATAGGAGAGGAAGATATTTTTGCTGTGAATATTGACGACGTAGAACGTTTTCTTTAAAGAAAGTTAGATAACGCTCAAAGTAGCTTGCAAAACTGCAAAGGAAAAATCAAGAGCTCTAGTAAAATTTATCATACACGCAATAATAGAATTAATAAATAAGTTATTATTATTATATATTTAAATCTAAACCCTTCCTTATCTTTTACACTCACTAGCAATATGTAGACTCTATATTTATATAGACGAAATATTTAAGATAATTTTTTTAACAAACTGATCAAATCAGATATAACATAATCAAATTTAGCTTTAAACAAGCTTATGTAATAAATTAAATGTGAAAATTAGGACTATTTTTATTTCTAGTTGGTTTGATTCACTCGAAAATAAAACGTTTTAATCATATCAAGCAACGGAACTACAAATTGGTTTTGAAATCATAAATAAGTCTACGATAACATTCCACCCAATACAGACGTATAAACTATGTGAAGTTTATTGAAGAGAAAAATCGCAAAAATAAAATTTCAAAACATTTCACATGCAGTAAATTAATTAAATTAATGAAACAAGCATTACCATGTAGTTTTTTACAAGTAAGAATTTTAATTGCTACAAACAACATCTACCATGCATCAGGAATAATATGATATTAAATAATAACGATGATAAGACCCACCGCTTTCCCATGCAAAAGCGTTTGAAAATAGTTCATGAAGAATTTCGTAGGCAATACTTAGACAGCATTGCACTAAAAATAACACGTTTTATGAACACAAATGGTTTCAAACGCTTTTGCATACACATTCTTTTTTTATCATCATTACTAAAAATACCAACAAAACTACAAACAAACTACAACTACGAGCAAATAAGTGGTTAGCTACAGAATAATTCTTAAAGTATAATGTTAGTGAATACATGTTAATGAATTTTAATCCAACTGGAGGGTATGCAAAAGAGCGGAAAAAACAACTGTGCCAGGTTTTGATGGAGGATAGACAGCTACAAGTTTACATCTAATATCTAACAGAGAAATGTTTACGTCACACGTCTGAACATTTGCATCAACTTTATGAATAAGAATGTCTAAAGATGAAAATACCAAATCCGGATAATCCGCACGCAAAGCAAATGAAAATAAGCTGGAGCTGCATTCAAATTGTTTTCCAGATACTATAAAACATCCATTACTCTTTTCAACTCCTAAAAATTGAATAATACCATTACCCTTTGTTAGAAGCCATTGGTCTCTTGGCAAAGGGCTTAAAAGAAAGTTTGACTCTAAAAAGATACCTTTACCATTTCTAGTTAAATGGGGAAATTTGCGTTTTTTGCTTGCAGCAGCTACTTCGGTTGCGCAACGTTCTTCATAACGTGCTGCAAATTGGACGCTACATCTAAAGCCTTAACGGGTCGAGCGTTTTAAAATTTGCAAATAATTCTCGTAGTCAAAAGTAGAATGCTTATGTAACGGTAATTAGTAATTAAAACAGTCTCGTGCTATATGCTGAATATTATGGACATTGCTTGTCAGCTCGCCACGGCCATAAATCTTTCCGTAATCCTTGACAAAGCTGTTAAGGAATTCAGCGGCACGTTCCCAATGACGTCGATGGAATGAGGAGGAAAATATTGCTACTCCGCAGAAATACAGCAGAAAATGGCAATAGGCTTTCTCAGCCAAAACATCATCCATTAACACGGGACTTACATATAGCAAGTAAGATCTGAATTCCGTACCCTTCCAATATCGAATTACATTCAGCCCTCTGAGTTTGCGATGAATCTCAAAGGGAAGTTGTACGCTGATAAGAAATTCAGATATCGCTTGCTTTTGACCCTTGGACCAGGTAGGAATATTTTCATACTTACCACCCACAAGACCGCACAAGTGTCGGCGAGTCGCACCCTCATAGCATAAGTGCAACCCACAACTAGTCGGTAATTTATCCACCATAACAAAATCATCAAGGTCTTCCAGGGGTGAACGCCATTCCTGGTGATGACCCGGACAATCCCTAGATTTAAATCCATGGTGCGTTCGTAGAGGAGCGCCAACGGAGTCGAAAATATTTTTTTCATGTTTATAATATTCCCCAACACAGGTACACCTCATACAACCGTGGTATCCATTGAAGTAGGTTGTTGCTGCAAAACACAAACATAATTAGCATTACACAAGCTCCAGATAATTGAGTACATATAAGCAATGGTTGTATGTTTACATACCTTTAAGGAAAGCCCGCGCAGGAGAATCTGCAATAATAGCTTGGATCGAAAATTTTATCATTTTATCTCCGATCCGCAATCCCCTTCGATGAATGTCATTTGCCTCCTCTACAAACTGTCTTAAAAATACTTCCAGACTGGTTGGTTTTGCTGGTCCACAAAACACTGCGCTCATCATAATTGGTGCGGAGGGCAGTTCTACAATGTTCATAAGTATGGGCCAGAGCTGTGTAGGTCCACCTCTATGAAGAGGGAGTCCGTCGGTGGATACCTGTATCGACAGTTCGTCGATTGATGGAACAGTTAACCTAAATAAATCAGAATGAGAACAATCGAAATACAATTAAAATATACACATTTACCAGACACTGTTTAGGCTAAATTATTTTCAAAACTTACTTTAAATAATTGACGAGATTATTTTCTATTCCTTTGTACCAAAATTCGCCGCCCGCTATCGATTGTATCTCTTCCCCGATGGGTTTTGGCGTTTTCAATAGCGTGCGAGAATCCTTGCTTCTTCCAAATCTGTCCATATTCCCAAAATAGCTCAAATTTCATTTACCGACGAGCGTGGCTGATTATGTACAACTGCCCAAGTTCGCAAACATTTACCAATATCGCTATGGTTGTTGCAGTTGTGAGCAGTTGTAGACCCTTCAGCCACGGCGTCGGTTTCTTCTTCTTCTATATATAAATTTTCGTTAATCCAACAACAACAACCTCCGTCGCTGACGCTCGATGTCACACTTTGCGTTACGCTGTTTCTATCTCGCCCGTTCTGCCTTCGCTGCCGTATAACACCATCACGCTCGTACGACCCATACGAATACCCCTAACATCGTGAGCACGACCAACGCTGCAGGGGTGCTCAACCGTTTCCTCGCTTTCCGAACTCGACCGAGCAGTGCGCACACTATCGACTCGCGCGTACGAGCGAGCGAGCGAACGAACGAGTGAGTGAGTGGACGAGCTTGGATGGATGAGCCACTGCGGGGGCATGCACGTACGAGCGAGCGAACGAACGAGTGTGAGAGTGCGCTTGGATGGATTCTCGTTTTCTGCGCTGCAATCGTAAGCAGCGCGCTCAACGAAAGCCTCTGGCCGACGGCACGTGCCAGTGTGTGTTCTCTTTTTTTTTTTTTGCGCATGCAGTGTGTGAACTTCAAAGCCGTCAGCGTTTTCATCACTAATAACCATTTCATGATTCCCCGCTGCGCAAAGCGATCGAAAACTTCTCAAACTCGAATTGCAAAGATATTTCACAGCCCATGGATGTGAAATATTTCGCATTCAAAATTGCTGCAAGTTTATAAATGAAATATGTCGAATGTTTCAGCGCTGAAATTTTTGGATTGAAATATTTCTTCGATCGGAATCCAAGCGTTTTCCCTGATATTTCTGCTCGCTTTTTCGATCTCAAAACTACTCGATTTTGTCGTGCGGGTTGCACAATATATAAACGCATGCGAGCACACACGCTACGCCGCTTCCCGCTTTCCGCCAAAAGCGATCTAAAAAGCGAGCAGACCCGCACGACAAAATCGAGCAGTTTTTATAAATTTGCAAGAATTTTGAATGCGAAATATTTCACAGCCATGGGCTGTGAAATATGTTTGCAGTTTGAGTTTGAGAAGATTTCGATCGCTTTGCGCAGCGGGGAAATGTCAGAGAAAACGCTTGGATTCCGATCGAAGAAATATTTCAATCCAAAAATTTCCATCGCCATTTCCATTTCGTCGTCATCGTGTATCGAAAATAACACACGCACACTTTTATTGCATATAGTTTAACACGCAATCCATGCCAACTTATCTTATCATTTGACAACCAAATTTTGATGCATTTTTATGGATACGCACTGCATCCTGCCCGCCGACGACATACCATTGGTTCAAATGTGTTTATATTTCCACCGGCTTCCGATGATTATTTTGCAAACACAATCAAATTTTTTACTGCACTTTCGCCAACCATCAATACATATAACTTTCCACTTACCATTAAGGAGATGTTCCGGCGACCGCGCTACCGATGTTCGTCTTTGCCCGGGATATTCCATTATCCTGCCACCTCGCTTCACCGCCACCAATTTATCTAATCCACCAGCGCACACAATCGATCACTTATTTGAAACCAATAATTCGAATGATCAGAACACTCTACACACAGTTCAGATGCACTTAATTTACTACAATTAGCCAAAACTATGATTTTCTTCACAAAATATCAAACACATCAGCTGTCAAATCGGCATAGTCAGACGTGTTTACGTATAGCTCCGTGATTTATTTTCCGTATTTCGGTTATTTTAACAAACAATCAGTTTTCTCTAAGTAAAAAAGTTGTGTAGTGAGCTTGCCTACAACGTATTATACATACTTTTAGCAATTGTGCTAGTTCTTCTTCAATTGCTCGTCGGTCGCACCACCCGCGTAGTGCGTCTATTAACCGGTCAAGGCATCGACCTGTGAATTCCTTTTCAAAATGGAGCATACTTGCAACTCTTGCGCAACCGAGATCACCGAAGACCTGATTAGCTGTTATATTTGCAACTCACAGTTCCACATCCGCTGTTCGCGCATTTTTGAGAATGCACTGAAGCTAACCAACGAATACCAACAACTCCACTGATGCTGCCTAGCGTGCAACAATGTGATTATTAATCCTCGCACTAAATACATCAAACAAGCTTTGGCCCAGTCGAGCATACAAACAACAATGGATGCCGTCGCCAATAGTCTCAAATCTGCACTTGAACCTCTAGCAAAAGAAATTCGTACTGGTCTATCGCAGCTTAATGAATCGCAGAAGAGAACACCACTGAGCAGTCACCCTCCTGCCAAATTGCGCAGAGTTTTACCAGCGAAGAGATTATTCTCCGAGTTGGTTAGTGCTACAAACACTTCACCTGCCATCTCGCTTGTCGTCAAAAGAACAACAAACATCAATAATAACAATATCAACAATAACATAGCCGTACCGTCACTTGCTGAGCACAACAATATTAACATCACAAATAACATCACTTCGCGCCAGCCAATTGCTATTTATGGCACGGATAACGATTCTCCAAACCTTCCAACCGTTCAAAACCACTTTGTACCCAAATGTGGCTTCATTTAGCTGACATTGCTCCTGGCACTTCCTGTGAACAAGTCGTGGAATCTGTGAAACGACGGCTGGCCACAACCGACGTCATTGCATTTAGCTTGATGGGCAAAAATTTCGACACCACTTTGGCTAGACCGATGTCGTTTATCCCTCATCCCATCCTTTGGCTTGTCTCACACCGATGAATGCACATGAAACCCCACTTCAAAGCATCAATGCAGTGCCTATCGATAATATTCCGAAACCGGCAGAGCAAACCATCAATGAAAAGCCAAATAGTTCATCACCTAGTAATGTACAACCAATAGTGCACGATATGGAGCATTCACCTATCCCAGCTGATCGTACGGCTCAAAACAATGACGTTCATCACGAACACAGCTCATGAAGCTTACGCACACAAGAAGCATCAGCCAGTCGCTATTCGTACACTAACACTTCATGTAATGACCACGCACGCACTAACACAGCAACTCACTTGAAAATGTTTTCAGTTCGCGATATTAAAAACATTTCACATGCCAAACCGACTGACACTGCTTTGAAACCATGTGATATACATTTTCACTACCAAAATGTTAGAGGACTACGTACCAAACTCACAGAATTCGGATTGAACACATTGGACGCTAAATATCAGATAATAATACTCACCGAAACCTGGCTTGACAATTGAATTCCATCATCGCTACTGTTTGACCCGGGCTATTCGGTGTATGGATTGATCGTAGCTTGTCTAATAGTATGCATACTCGTGGTGGTGGCGCACTGATCGCATGCTCATCCTTATTGAACACCCGTGAACTCACTCTACCTCGTAACTCACTTGAGCAAGTGTGGGTTACCGTTCGCCTATCATCTTGCACGATATTCATCGGGACTGTTTACATTCCTCCTAATCGAGCTAACGACACAGATACTCTTACATCTGTGATTGAAAGTGTAAGTGCAATAGTAAACCATGCAAAAACTAACGATCTAATATTTTTGTTCGGAGATTTTAATTTTTCGGCAGTATCGTGGTCACTATCACAACAAACATTTGGTCACTCATCATCGTTCGCGCACTATGTGGCAAATTCATCATCTTCGGTCAGATCCCGGTTTTTGGATGAAATTAACGTTAGCGATCTTTATCAAATAAGCTGTATCAAAAACTCGCTTAACCGGCAGCTCGACTTAGTATTCGCAAATTTTATTGCCGCAACTTACTGCATCGATTTGCACCCCTGCCCACCACCACTAGTCTCTCCTGACCTGTACCATCCAGCCATCGATTTAACCCCTGTGTTCCTGTTTGCTCCGTACAAATCAGATAATTTTTGCGTTATTGTGATCGCGCTTATAGTATCACTAGTTTGAAGATTCTGAAAGTAGAGAATTAGCTGCTGCAGTATGCTGTAACTCTTGATTAGTGGCATTAAAATCGGTCTGTTTCGGGTATAATTTCCTGTTTTCGTCGTGCTCTGCTGTTATTGCTCGTCAATTCACCATGACTCACTGCCGGATTTGCTCACTGGACACCGAGGAAGCAGTTATCATATGCGGCGGTAACTTGAACATCTCTTCGTGCAAACAGGCTTTCCACCCAAATTGTCTGAAAATGCCAAAATCGAGCATAAAAAGTGTTTCTCATAGCAATAATATTGTTTGGATTTGCAATATGTGCAACAACAACAACACCGATAATGGCTTGGTTCTTGGTGAGAAGGCACCCCGCCTCATCGAAACGATTAGTGAGATGAAGAACGAAATATCTCACCTACTAAATGAGTTGAAGAGAGAAATGATTGCAGAGATTGATCTACGAATACGCACAAACTATTCTGAATATCCTCATGAAGATGGCTTCATTTGGATGAAACATGGCCGTAACAACGATAATAGATGGCAACAAAATTCAACATCAAATTTCAAGGATATAGTTCAATATGGCTTCATTTGGATGAAACAGAACAGCGTAGCTCATACTCTAGGTTCTCTCTCTCAAAAGCGAACCGCGTGAATTTGCGCTGGATCGACTCTAAACGAGCCTGGGGGCGAGCAGCTGATGGCCACCATACTACTGAAGCGTATTCTAACACTGGTCGCACCAAAGCACAATATAGCGTCTTGATGCAAATCGGGTCAGTGATGTCTCGTGCTATTTGTTTTAGTAAGCCGATCAATTGGTTACCCTTAGTGACAACGTGCTCTAGCTGGTCGTGGAAGCTCAACTTTTCGTCAAGGAGCACTCCTAGATCCGTGACACAGCTTTTGCGACCAATGGTAGTTCCATTTAACGCATAGTCATACACTAAGGGGCACCGCTTTCTCGCAAACGTAACGACAACACACTTCTCGACGCACAATTCAAGACCATTCAAAGAGCACCATGACTGGAAGGCACTTAGAGTGGCTTGAAGGCGGAGTTGGTCTGACCGGTCACGGATAGGCAGGAACAGCTTCGCGTCGTCTGCATACAGTAGGTGGCCGTCAGGAGGGAGCAACCGTGTTACGTCATTCAGGAAAATGACAAACAGCAGCGGTCCAAGGTTACTCCCCTGCGGCACCCCCGAAGAAGCATCGATACGGCGCGACGTATGGGGTCCCATCTTTACGCAGTATGTGCGACCAGCAAGATAGGAGCGCATCCAGGCCAGCAGCTGCACGGGCAGACCAAGCGTTTCGAGCTTTGCGAGCAGCAAGGCGTGCGGAACGCTATCGAAGGCAGCCTTGATGTCCGTGTAGACTGCGTCGATCTGCGAGCCGGCATCGATGGTCCTGTGGCAGAGGCTAACGAACTCAACCAGGTTGGTGGTGGTTGAACGCTGAGGGACAAATCCATGTTGAGCTGTGCTAATGTAGTTCCAGGCAGCTGCGAGGAGAGGTTCGTACACCAGGAGCTCGAAGACCTTAGCGCAGGCACAAAGCGATGTAATGCCACGGTAATTACATGCATTTGATTTGTCCCCCTTTTTGTGCACTGGAACAAGCCACGAAGTTTTCCAGCAGGCAGGATAGATGCCCGAACGCAGTGAGTCGCGAAAAATCGAGGCCAGGATAGGCGCGATGGTGGTGCCACAACGCTTAAGCGTGGAAGCCGGGATCCCGTCAGGCCCTGGAGCAAACGAAGATTTCAGCCTGTCAATCGCTTTCGAGACTGAATACTCATCGATGATCGGCAAGTTTGGGGCCATAGCATCCACCGGTACGTTTGATAATGCGTCGGCTATCTGCCTCTCATCAGTTACAGCTGGAAGGAAGGTGGCGGCAAAGCGCGAGGCAAAAATATCACATACTGCAGACGGATTGTTGCCGTTGCGCCCGTTGTAACTGACGGAGCTAGGAAAACCAGAGGATTTCCGACGATTGTTTGCGAAGTTCCACAGTACACGTGAATTGCCGCGGCAGCGCAAAACCGTACGCCGTACGTGCCCCAGGTGGCGGAACCTGTTATAGCGCCGATAGAGAGAGTGCGCAGTATTATAGTTGCGCAATGCAGCGGGACACCTACGCAACAAATAATCGCGATACGCAGCAGCTTTAGCCGTTTTGAGCCTGCGCAGCGTTCTGTCACCCCAAGGGAGGCCTCGTTTAGGTCATTTCACCGGCGTGCATTCATTCAGGGCTTGCAACATGAACCGCTCAAAATCTTTCACAGCGAGGTCAAGAGTGGCGTAACGGGAACAATCGAAGACATTCATTCATTTTATTCATTAATTGTTTTTTTGCTGTGTTATTTGTCGAAAAGATCACTATTTAAATTTTTGTGAATTTTTTCAAAATAAAATCTCAATATTTAGGTGTTTAGTAAGCTATAATTTCCAATGTTATACCTGCTCTCGGGGTGCTATAATTATAACTGTTAAAACTAGCGGCGAAAAAACTGCCTAGGCTCGCAAGGTCTTAAATGCGAGGGCTCTGGGGCGGGGAACTTGTATGGCGTGCGAGCCCTCGCGCGACCTCGCACATCGCTGTCAATTGCATGGCGGGATTTAAGACCTTGCATCCCTTCGTAACCCAGCACTCGCCCCATCGGCCTGGCTTGTAGGAATTGGTGTGCGTAAATTTTTGCAATCCCGTCAACGAGAGCGTTACCACTCATCATCACCAATCGCCACCAAACACCGTTCCATAACACGAATACTGATTGTTGAGATGAATTTTCTGTAACCACCTTTGAAACGAGTTTGAAATCATATTTCAAATATATTATAATATACACAATCACATGTCATTTCACTTTTTCACTCACTTTTCTCGTCCCTTTACTAATCTCAATAACTGTTTTACGCTTACGGCTTTGTCGCTGCTCCTTACTCCTCGTTGGTTGGATTGCTTCTCCTATAACGTTCTTCTCCTTTCGCCGTTCGTATGACTTTCGTCTCGTCAGGGGAGTTCAAACGCCAAAGGTGTCGAATGGTTTCGTCGCAACACTGGTAGCCATCGATCGCTGATCGACGGCTCGCTCACCCACATCCATCTATCACGCCATCTCAAACACTAACTTCCCCACAACCCCGTATCGATACTTCTTCAGGGGTGCCGCAGGGGAGAAATCTTTATATATATATATATATATATATATATATATATATATATATAAATTAAATCCAATCCTGTCGTCCCTCCTAAATTTGAACTAAGTTAAATTCAAATTTCAAGAAAGTGAGTAAAGCTACCTTGTAATTCATAACAAATCATCCAATAATGATGTAACGAATGAAATCCTATACCAACGGCCAAAAAAATCAAAATTCAAAACTTAACCATCCTTGAATCGTAGATATAAACGTCTTTAAATGCTTGACAGTTGTATCTCATGATTCTCATTCTCTCATGAGCGTCGAACGGATTTCGTCGTTCGAAGCCGGTACTCGCCCCGATTGTTTTCTTGCGTAATTTGATCGTAAAAAATGTATAAATTTGATCGATTAAACTATTGACTTAAGTACTGCATCACACCTGTCGTCAACCCACACTCAGAAGAGTGTGCTTAATTTGAAGTAAAATTTTCATTTAGCCAAAAAAGCGAATTTTGGCTTTTTTTTGGTAAATTATCTACATAAAACTCATTCCTGTTGCTTATTTAAATGAAAACAGTATAACATGTCAAAACTATCCTTGAAAGAATCTAAAATGACCTAGTTTTATAGATTTTATAACTATAACCACTATAGGGACTACCCTGTACCTATGATGGCACTATGGTAAAAAGCACTTCAAAATGCGTAAAACAAAAGGCAAGTAATTTTAGTACAACAATAACATTTCATAACAGTTAGGTTGAAAAACTTGTAGTTGCGTGGTTATGTGGTCATTTAGAACGTTAACAGACATATGAGTTTCGTTATGAAATCTTAAGGATTTTGGAAAAATGTTGACACATTTAACAAAATAATGAATTTTTCAGTCACTAAGTAACGGAATGGCCGCATTTATCTTATAACCCTTTTTTAAAAAACTAAAGAACATTTCACATTAATATAAACAATTTAATTACTTTCAATTTTCCATATGGACTGCATTTTAGTGCAATAACACATCATTTACCCTATGATTCTATTCTTAGCATATTCAGCTAAATATTTTTATGTCTTACTTTACTAATGGCAAATCCTTGTATAATTTTGTGCATATCAAGATGGTTCAACAAATCCTGCTCTACATATGAAACTGCAAAAATGTTCAATTTGCCTTCTCCTAATGAGTTTCTCCAATAAGACTTAATTCGGTTCAATGTTGAAAAGGATCTTTCTGCGGAATGCATTAGATATCAAAAAAACCTGGATTAGTCAAGAAAATTTTCAAAAAATACTTCGATATTCGGGAAAGTGCATGACATATTTTTTGTTATTTTATACATTTCTTCTGCTCTGTTCTAATTCATCATCAACTATTTGAACCTAAATATCATCATTATATATTTTAATACTGCTAATGCTTCTGATCTCTTTTAATTGCTCAAACTCCTGTAGCATGCATATGCTATACTCAGTTTACATAACTCTTATTACACTCAAATAACAGAAATTGCCAACACACAACACACAATAACAACCTTCAGTCAGGAAATGTAAATCAGCAGAAAAACTCTTATCCAAAAACACTTAAAAACATGCAAGCCACACACTAACTTTCAAAGGTGAGAAAAACATAACTCAGCACAAAACCCGTTAGAACGCTCTTGGAGCGTAAAACCATAACATTGCATAATAGCAACCATCAAGTCATATATAATGAAATAGGAGACACCGTACCTTCGTGTGTACAAATAGAACCGTTACCCGCAAGCGTAGAAACAAAACACCGCATAAGCACAAAACCCCAGAACTGACCTTACAGAATAAGCGCAGCCATATGTAAACTCAAAAACTGATCTTCAGCATAATTGACACCAAACAGAAAATGAAAGTAAAACCAAATCTAACTATACTCATAACTCGTATAAATAAAGATGTAAGATAAGACCGAGTACTGCTCAGTTACGCACAGTACCCACAGTGACACGGTTCAGTGGAGCCGTTTAGATCTTATCGTAATTCGCACAAACAAGTTCTATCGAGTTAACTCTTCCAACGATGTGTGGACGAAGAAAACAATGTGTATAAATTTGGAATGAACATAAATTACTTTACTGCTTCAATACAATTCTCTGAGGCTTTGGGATTACGTTTTTTAAGGCGTGTTTGCAGTCCATTATATTTTCCTGCCATGATTGAGGACTGGCCTCGACAGTTTAATCTACTGAAAATTTATCTAAAAAATGTAACACGACTTGTTCTAAATTCACAGCATCAGTTCTTCGATTGGTGTGAGAAAACCTCACGAAAGTTCTCTACGTTGTACAATTTATTTTTTTCCCGATATTTAGAAAAAATTGTGCCGGTTATGAAAAGAAGTGCGACTCGTTCAAATGTCCGTTTGCTACTGTATATTCAATTGTCATGAGTTCATTACATAATTCATTTGTGCGTTCATTTCGTTATCGTTATTTATGCTTACGAGTTCATTTCCTATCCTACCTCTAATTCAGTTCGAATTTCGAATTCGAACTAATAAATTTCAAATATTCAATCTCCAACAATTGGTATGAATCCAACAAATCGTTCTACTATTTGGCCAGTCGATGATTAATATCTCATGATAAAAGTTAATTGATCGATTTGTGAGATATCTGGAGTTGAATCTTAAATCATGCTGTACTGCGGCATCGGCAATGATTCGTATAAATTCATCGCATATGGTATGCGACAATTAACTTGTTTTTCCACTTCCCTGATTTCCATATTTTTTCTGCAACTCATCATACTCGCTCAGGTGTTAAAACATGTTAAATAATTTCCTTTTCTAACTGAATGAATTCTTACATCAGACCACGAAATCCTATACCAAAGCGACAATAGCAATGTGATTTTTAGACGCTTCATGTTATCCTAAATGCACTGTTATTGATCGCCAATTCTGTAATCCTGTAATACATTTTGTTTTAGATTTAGAAAATAACTTGCAATGATAACAGTAAACGCACTTCGTAGTTTCAGAAAACACCAACCATGTTCATTCCTCTAATAAACCGTTTCCTATCTAGCTATATCAATGTATTATTATATATTATATTATACATATAAATCTCGTGTCACGGTGTTTGTTGCGAGCAACCTCCGAAACAGCTGGATAATTTTCATCGAAACTTTACACACACTTTATAGTGGTATGAGAATAGGTTTTAAGAATTACTACATGTTCAGATATTACACTAAACTTAATTTAATTGCAATTTTCTAACTCCCATACAACCCGTCAAACATTGTGAGGGTTGCGAATGGTATCATCTGCTCGAAATCTTAGGGTAATATAAATAATCTTTGTTTCTTATTCATTAATTATTTTTGTTGCGGTGTTCTTTATCGAAAAGATAACTTTTTCAATTTTTGTGGATTTTTTCACAATATAATGTTAAAATTCAGGTGTTTAGTCACCGACAAACCGACGTGACACTGGCGTTACAAAAGTGTCCTACATGAAAGTACTGTCATTTACCAGTGAGGCGATCACTACTGTCAAAGTAAGCTCTGTTCACTGCTGCTTCGATGTAAACAACTTTTCCAAATACAAATTGCGAAGGAAGTGTGTGGCAAGATTTTGTGAGAATTATTGGACAAAACACCCAGGAAAATCATTTTATAAGTTTCCAAATCAATGCAAAAGATGTGAGAAGTACATAAAACAATACGCATTGGAATTTGCGAAGAAAAAACAAAAAGGGGATTTAGCAGTTTCTTCTCTGCCGCACAGCTCATGGCTGTGAAATATTTCGCATTCAATATTGTTGCAAATTTTAAAATGAAATATTTCGATTTTGTCGTGCGGGAAGCGATCGAAAAAGCGAGCAGAAATGTCAGGGAAAACGCTTGGATTCCGATCGAAGAAATATTTCAATCCTAAAATTTCAGCGCTGGAAATTTCGAAATATTTCATTTATAAACCCAACCCGCAAAAGCTCATTTTCGCCGGGATTTACGACCAAGCGAAAATAAAAATTATAACATTTGTATGGGGCGAACACATACACACAAATTATGGTGGCTGATTATGGATGGGAAGATTATGGTTCTGTCTTCTGTTTCGCTCTCGCTCACAAACGATGGTGTCCCGTCGCATTCTCACCATGTTATAGGCGCAAAGCTGTGGTTGTTGCTGCTCTTTCTCGCACGTGAGGGAGTTTTCTTTCTCCTTGTTATTCCCATGTGTGGCATTGGCTGGGAACGATCATCATCCTCCTGATCCGTTAGTTAGTTAAAGGTAAATTGTTAGCAGCAATGGCTGTGGCACACTCAATGCTGCACAAATTCGTTCACTTTCTGTGCCACACTGTACGGAAAACGTTTTGTGACTAGCACAACAACACAATTTAGCAACACAGCCCTGGCTTTAGTCCTGAATTAAAAAGAACCTAAAGCAAAGGTATGATGTTGTGTGTAGATTTGGTACATTTTAAACGGACGAGCAGCAATTAAATGCCGCATATTGTATACCCTTTAAACCATACGGCTGAATGTATTTTAAATGTCATTCTGCTGCTCTATTCTACATGCACACAGGCTCATTGAACGCATTCTGTGATTAAACCGTTTCCTACGAGGCCAGATGAGTTCGATTCTCATCTGGACCATTCCTCAGGTATGAAGAACTGACTATCCGATAACGTGGTTTTAGTAAGGTAAAGAAGAAGCCGTTACAGCCCGGTCCACAGTATTGGTCGTTACGTCAAAGAAGAAGAAACTTTGTACGGGAGGATGTGGCTTGAATTGCTGCGCTCAGCCTCGGCTCGTAAGGGAGGCAAGATCACCTGTATAACAAAGAGATTAGGAAGATGGCAGGGAGCTGTGGGGTCTTATCGGCCACGGACTGCAATCGATCACGTGGCTCCAAGGAGCGCTGGTACACTGGTGGACATAAAAATAGGAACTTTTTTCTGTGACCGAAAGACATAGTTCTTGTCAGAAATATTTGGTAGCCCTGAAAAGGACTGTTTAAGTGGTTGTTGGGAGGAGGTGTTGCGGTGTTCCACAGAGCGAAAACACATTCTATCGGTCAATGTGGTGACCGTTATTCGCTATCACTTCCTGACAGCGTTTGGCCATATCGCCGATGAGCTTACGGCATTCGCTACTGGGTATGTTTTCCCACATAACCTTGCAGCGTGTCCATAAATCATCGGCTGAACGTGCAGGCTGGTTCTTAAGCTGATGCTTGAGAGTTGACCACAGATTTTCAATCGGGTTTAGGTCAGGACTCAACGCAGGCCACGGTAGAACTTGCACATCTTGGTTTGCCAAATAACATTTAACTGTTCGCGATGTGTGCTTTGAGCCGTTATCATGCCGAAAGATGTAATGCTCTTCGTCGCCGAATTTTTGTCGGGCGTATGGCAACATCTTACGACTAAGTATTTTTCTATACCCTTCCGAGTTCAGTGTCCCGTTAATACGGAACAAAGGACCCGGGCCGTGCCAGAAGAAGCAACCCCATACCATTACGTGGCCGCCTCCGTGACTTCGGGTTTTTATCGTATTTTTCGTATGATACGCCTGATTAGGAAGGCGCCTGACGTATTTAATGCCGTCCGAACCATCCAGATTGATTCTGGACTCATCCGAAAAAATGATTTTGCTCCACCAAAAGATGGATGCAGCTAAATGTTCTTCGGCAAACCGAATGCGCGCTTCTACGTGGTGCGGCAGCAGCTTACGAACCTTCCGCGGTCTCCGGGCACAGAACCCAGCGGCGTGTAAACGGCGAGACACCGTTTTCGCCGAAACTTGCAAACCAAGCTCCTGCTTGATTTGAGCGCAAGTTTTGAAAGGATCCGCCTTGATTATCTCAACAATCTGCGCGTCAACGTCGGCCGTTGTTTTTCGCGGACGACCTGTGGATTTACCCGTAGCCTCGCTACGAATGGCGTTGTCCACAAACATCCGCGAACGGCCGAACGCCTTGCAGATGGTTTTGATAGGCACGTTCTCACGATACAAACCCTGAATATGTTTCCGCTCCTCTGGAGAGCAGTGCTTTCCGCGACCCATGATGAACTTGTGAAATTTTCAAATCGCCAACTTTCACCTTTACCACTGATTGAAGAATGAAGCGCAACACGGTTTGGCTCTCCTTTTATACTGCCGAAAACGCTGCCGGCACTCAAAACTCAGGATAAGTAGCGCACCAAAAATGAGAGTATAAAAGGCAAAATTCGGCTATTGCAAATTCAGTACGCCTCGAACTGTTGGCGATGACACACCTAGTGAACGCAAAAAAAAAACACACAAATTTTTTTTCCTATTTTTATGTCCACCAGTGTATGTGGTCAGCGAGTGCAGTATGTAGTTCGCCAGCCACCATCCCGTCCCGTGGGAGCAACGAGTTCGAGTCGGCCCAAATGATCCGGATCGTTTACGGATGGTTCCCACCCGGTAGGTCGACCCCCACCCAGTGGCGGATTAACAGGTGTAGAGGCCCTAAGCGGTCACACGAATGTGTCGAGCGAGAAGTTATATGAGGAATGCTAAACCAGAGAAGGTTTGCGAAGTAATGTTACTTTTGAGTGGGGGCCCCACACGGCCGCTTTATTTGCGTACTGGCAGTGGCGAATCTAACGGTAGGCGGACTAGGCGGTCACCTGGGGCCCCGCCGATTTAGGGGCACCGTAGATCGCTAGTCTATAGTATGCCTATGGAAAGAGTACTAGCGACAAGGGATGGATGGACGAAAGGATGGACGTTGGGGCCCCGAGGCTGGCGAATCATTTGCACCCCCCCAGCAATTTTTTTTTCACGTGTACTGTTAAATATCGCTACAGCAAACAGTGCCAATACGAACCCCCCCTCCCCCACCCCCCACCCTTAGAACTCCATTTACAGGGGGCCTCAACTCGTCTTACCGCCTAGGGCCCCGATACCCTTTATCCGCCACTGTGTACTGGTTAATCCGCCCTGCCCGTAGCTTGTATACTAAACTATGCTAGCCTTATTGAACAGCAACACGAATCAAAAAGGAAAGAAAAGGGAAGAAAGTAAGGAAATGGTGGGCAAACAAGAGCGGAAGGAGGAGCGGGAAGGGTGATAGACGAAGAGGTGAGATGAGAAGATGAATGCGTGGATTGCGTGCAGCAGCGCGCATTGTTCCGGAGCGACGATGGGCTCTAAACAATGGGGGACGAGAGCGAAGCGAGCTGGAGAGAGGACGGAAAGGACATACAGGAAGGGAGCAACATGCTTTTTTGTAAGTAAATGTTCTTCCTTCCCGCCACACTTTGAAAAGAAATTTCTGTTAAAAATGAAATCAAAAGTATTGTCTACATCAATCTTATGAGCGGAGGATCGTAGAAAGTTTATTTATCTTTTTCTTATTTTACACAACAACCATTGTTTTTCTACCTGCCTCAACCACTCTTGAGCACGGATCTCCTGTTTTTTTGTTATTCATCTTGGCGTAACGCCCTGCGCGTTCATGCCGGCAGCCGGATAGTCAGCCCATACGAGGATTGAACCGAAGACGAGCATGTTGTTAAGTCGTGCGAGTTGACGTTACTAATTGATTTACCCATAGCGAGATAGCCAGTCCTGAACTACTAGGACCATACGGGGCTTGAACCCAGGACGGGTATGTTGTGGTATTGTGTTCGGGTATCACGACAACGAGGGACCGCCGAAACCAACCAAGCAATCCATAGAATGCGGGGACGCGTGGAGCATCTTGGTGCGTGAAAGGTCCGGCTGCATCGCCAGCATTTGAGGCTCCCGAGGGCCGGTCGCCACAGCCAATCCCCGAGCGCAGCCGCAGCGCTATCGACAATGCATGCAGCATAAACGTCACTTACGCATGCTGTGTCAATGGCGAGTTCAGCGACGGGCTAGAACACAACTCTCTATGCCACCCGCCAGGCAGCGACATGGGAGCGCCGCACCTTCCGCAACGATGATGCGTCTCCAAAAAAGGCGAGAGAAGGAGCAAGCCAGGCAACGCGAGCGAGCGATGCGTGCGCCAGCCATGTCGAGGCGGGGCCTTCCTCACTTACAGCATCGAGCGAGAGGCGGGGGAGACGTTCCTTTCTCTCTTCCGAAGAGTAGACCCCGGTAATAAACAAGAAGACAGTACAACATGCATTCTTACTTATAATCCCCATTGGTAGGGATAAAGGGAGGGAGAGGGGTAGGGGAGGATTGGATGAGTTTGAGCATTATTGATAAAAAATAAATAAATGGAAAGACAACATGTGTTCAATGATAACATTCGTCATTTGAACATTTGACTTTCCGTTAAGTTTATCTAAGCATTGGTTGGCTTCACATGTGCGTACTAGTGCATTGATAACTGTCCTTTGATTGCTTCTTTTTTTTGCACAAGCGCAACTAACTACACTAACAAACAATTTAAACCCCGTACGAAGCATTTATTCAATCGAACCAGCAAATAGCTCCAACGGTAGATCGATTCATACATCCACACGACACTTGCGCGGTGATCAAATCCGGATTCGAACGACGGCTGCAGGCAACGCGCAATGCATCAGCAGCCAAAAAAACGGGAAGGAAAAAAAACAATAACCCCAAGTCAAGCGCGCTCACACAAGGTCAAGCATTCGCCAATAGCCGCTGGGAGAAAGAGGGGAACGAAGGAGGTGGTGGGAAGCGACGTCACTCAAAACGACTGTGATCTGGGTGAACGGATAAAGAAGACAGCAGACAAGCGATATCACTCCCGCTACCATGTGAGAATAGCGAGATGGATCGTACGGTACCCACAGGGAAAGAGTAAGGGGGAGAGAGAGTATCGACTTTTTGAGCCACCTTTTTATGGTCATTGTCCTAGACAAAAACCACGAGCGAAATACTCCAGAAAATCCGCCATAATTGTGGCGTTTTTTGGCTTAAAAAAATTTGCTTCGTCGTATATTGACTTAAATGCGACGAGCACCCGACGTCGGGTGAACGTTCACACGACGTACACCCGACGTCGTAAATATTTGAAATTGTCGGTTGGGTTTGAATGCGAAATATTTCAGTCCAAGATCAATCGAAAAAAAAAACAAGATCTGTCGCACACACAGCTGTGTATTCTTGTATCTGTATCTCTGTCTGTATTTTGGGCAATGTGTATTGATCTTTATCCGTACCCCCACACCATTTGCCATCATCTTCACTCACACCCTGCGCGTCATTCTTGTTTACCCCCCCGTGTGTGTCTGCTCCGTGTGCGCCTGCTGCCGCTGCCATATAGCAAGTGTAATAGTGATAGTTTGCATATATATATTCATAGACGGTGAGTACATATTTATTTTCTATTTTATTTTACACTTCGCGCGTCTGTCGATATTCGATCGCTGGATTTGGTGGATCATCGCTGGTTGATCCTTCCCGCCGCCAATTCGACCATCTCGTCGCGGTGACCATGAGCTCGCATGATGCTAACATATTTGCATTTGTCAACCCTTTCAGATCATGAATCGAAATTTAGCCATCGATGGTGATGATGAAATGGATTTCATCTTCTTAGATCCAAGCATGTTGGAAAATGATCTGCCGCCCCAGCACGCACCATCAAACTTCGGGAGCACCAGCACGGCCACTGCCACCGATGCGTCAACCGCCACATCGAAGCGGTCTATCATACCGCATCGCAGCATAAACAAATCCACAGCACCAAAACGCATAAAGATGGAATCCGCAGGACATGTGTATAAGCCGGCAGAACAAAATATGCAATCGAAACGGTTTGATTCACCGTCGACATCTGCTGCCGCCGCTGTACCTGGGCCGTCGCGGAACCTAAATGTATCTGCCGCGCCGTATACACAGCGCCGCAGCGCCCAGCCGCTGACTGCCGCGTCGACTGTAACGGCCGGCGCTGTACCTGGGCCGTCGCGGAGCCTAAATGTATCTGCCGCGCCGTATACACAGCGCCGCAACGTCCAGCCGCTGACTGCCGCGTCGACTGTAACGGCCGCCGCTGTACCTGGGCCGTCGCGGAGCCTAAACGTATCTGCAGTACCATCGTCGCCTGTCGGTCCAACGAACGTCGCAGAGGATGCCTGGGGCACATTCACCACCTCTTCCTCCGTCGCTCCATCAGTGGTTCCTCCACTGAATGATGTGCCGCAGCTTATTGCGGATTTGAAGGCGTACGTTGAGCGCAGGTTTGACGCGATTGACGCCGCCATCGAGTCCCTCGCCGCGGCTCTGCGGAATGAGGTGCCCATCCTCCGTCAAACCTCTGGCACAACAGAGGTGATAGTGCGCGATATTAAAGATGTGGTGTGCGCGGACCTCGTAGGGACCGCGCCACCCGTACCCGAGGACTTTACGCTGCAGCCCATCGATTCAGTGGAGGAACTGCACAGCATGGAGCGGAAGCTGGGAGAGGCGCAATACATGCGGGATGTACTGGCCTATTTACAGTCCCAGGTGTTTGTGCCCCAGGTGGACAAGCGGCTGAAAATGGCACGCGGTATTTTATTTTCGCCGCAGTTCTTGCGTACCGTTCGTTGGACCGACAGGTACAATAATACACCACTCAAAAGGTGTAATAACATAATATCGCTATTTGCCAGAATAGGGACTTCCCATCAATTGACGGTAACCCCTGGCTATGTGAAAAAAATTTTTATACGTACTTTAAGATATGTAAAGTAGTGGGTAGGTTAGCTTTAGGTAGATGCAGATAAGCGTTAGGATGAAGTTGAATTTTGAGGAGTTTTTTTTAGTTTAGTTAGGATAGCGTTAAATTTAGGGTAGTATTTAGTTAGTTAGTTTTATTTAGCGTAGTGTAAATATTTGTTGAATTTTTTTGTATGAATTACATATCATATGAAATCAAAGAAAATTTTTAAAATGAATTATCTTTCCTACGAAAACCGACAAAAATTTATTTGATTTAAACACATCCGAAAAGCTTTTCTCATTATTTAGACCCCAGGTACGAGAAAAGCCTGTTTTATGTTTGCAGTTTCAGTGGTTTTATTGCAGGTAAGTGTGGGGCAAAGAAACAAACACATATTCTCTCGGATTTTCAGTATCCACTGCAGCCAGCTTACACAGCAATGTGCTGCTGGGAAAATGCTGCAGTGCGACGTTGTCCAAATCTTCCATACTGGCCGCATAAATGTTCAGGTCTGCTGAGGAGCAGGGTTGGGTGAAAGCGGGCACTTGGTTTGAAAACGTGTACCCATGCACGATCACGTTTGGTCCAGATGTTATGGCTGTTTCGTACATGACCACATCACCCAAGTTAGTCATGCACCATTGGTCGCGGAAGTTTTTCCGCAGCATGAAACCATGCTGGACAGTAGCAACTGTATCGCTACCAACTGGGCGCACCGATTGCTCTTCTCGACCTGTCGAACTGCATCCTGGCCTGGCATATTCCACTTGCCACAGTTCTTGCAGGCAATTGGTCGCTTGAACCAAGCTGTTCCTCCCTGAATGCACCAGCTGCTTTATATCGTGCAACTTTGCTTCCTACTTTTCCGCAGATATTGTGCGCAGCTCGCCAAATCTGTGGACATCTTCGTACGCGTGAAGCAAATTATGCACGTTGCTGTTTAACAGCTCTGGACTATACATTGTTCCATAGTCTTTCACAAAACGATGCAACAGTGTATTGGCCAGTTCCCATTTTGCACGATGGTAGGAGGTGGACAGTAAGGTAACGGCGACGAACATCAACATGAAATGTTGATACGCCGCATTATTAATTCTGCCCTTCAGTACCACAAAACCGGCGACAAGCAATAACATCTTAAACTCGGAAGCTTTCCAAAGTTTGACGTATTGCAGGTCGCGCAGTTTCCGTTGGAAATCTGAGGGCAGTTTCAATGAACGCAGGTGTGCCGACAATTCACGTTGCTGCCGTCGCGTCATCTTACAGCCCAGGTCACGGAACCCTTCCGTCCACAATATCAACAATTTGCACATGACACCCTTGTAAAAAAGGTGCATGGCCTCGGCAACCACAATGTCACATATGATGTCACATTTGTGGAGCCTTACAAGGGGTGTCATGTGAATCTTATGGTCCGGATATTTGTCAGCACAAAACAGACCATGTAAGCGCGATTCGCAAGGCGCCCCATACGGAAAGTATACGCGATTGCCGTCTCTTTCCGTGATGATGGTGCACTTCATACAGGCGCTGAATGCGTTGTGCGCTTTAACACCTAAAAGAATATAATAAATACATATATATAATTTGAATTGCACAACATTACTAACTACGATCAAAACTCACCTTTGATGAATGCACGCGCCGGAGAATCTGCTATGATACTTCGCAGGTGCACAGTGTAATGCCGTTTGCCGATCCATATCCCAACACGCTGCAGCTCGTTCATTTCATCCACAAACTGTCCTAAATATTCCTCGGCGTATAACGGTTTTGACTCGCCGCAAAAGATCGCAACCGTCATCACCGGGGCATTAGGCAGGTTGTGGATGCCCATGAGGATGGGCCAGAATTGTGACTTTTTTGTAAAGCGGAAGACCGTCCACAAAAAAGTCGACCTCAAAGCGCTCTACGGCAGGCTGCGTGTATCTGCAATGGAAAGAAAACATACACACATACACATGGATGAGCATAATGCACATTGTCTTATGCATCAATATAGTTGGCTTAGCCTACTTACCGAAAATAGGACCGAAGGCATGTTTCTATGCCCTGGTACCATATCTCTCCACCAGAGATAGAGGTAATCGCGGACTGTGTGGATCTTGCCACGGGCGTGTTCAGGAACGTCCGTGCATCCCGGGGCAATTTCCTGCCCGGATCGTGCTGCCTCAAATGCCCCAGCAAGAGGTTTAAGGCACTGTGTGTTTGGCCGGTTTTTAATGCCCACAGCCTCAACCCGTCCTCATAGGACAATGATCCGAAAGGATTATCTGGCGCCGATGTCTCGATGCCGGGATCGCTGTCGTCGGGAACACTGTCCCCACCGATGCTTTCAGCTACCACACTGTCGTCATCGCTGTCACTCTGCGGTTGGGGATTGTCTGCCAAAAAAAATTGAACACCAAACTAATGAGCGAAACGCGTAACGGTCAAAATATAACGGTCTTGACTTACCGGCCACTTCCATCGGTTCCGTTCCGGCTTCATATCCTTGAAGTGAAGGGCCCGGTCCAGCGTCATTCCCTTGCAGGGCACTCGCTCGGTTAGCTGAAACATATTTAAGAAAATGGCACAGAGTCCATTTTCGAACACTGACCTTTCACACTGCTCCCAAATTTCACATACCGGCATTGGACGATTCCGGCTGTTCTGCTACCCGCACGACAAAATCGAGTAGTTTTGTAGCTCGGATTTTCGATCCGTCCCACCATCACCACCGCCAACACCACCGTCCGTACCACCGCCAACACTACCGCCAACACCACCGTCCGTTCCACCGCCAAAACCACCGCCAACACCGCCGTCCGTACCACCGCCAACACCATCGTCCGTACCACCGCCAACACCACCATTCGATCCTCGCTCCCCGAGACCATCACTACCGTCGAAAATAAATTTCCGCGCATCCCTATCGTCGTCCCTGCCAAAGCCGGAGTTCCTGCAACAGTTCCTGCTGCCGTTGCAACGGATGCTCCTGCCGTTGCTCCTCCTCTGACCGATGTGCTGCAGGTGATAACCGAGCTGTCAGCCAGTATGAACCCCCGTTTCGACGAATTCGCCGCGGAAATTGTAACCATGAAAAAGGAAGTGACGGTCACCTGGAAGACCGCCATGGCTACCGCAGTGACCTTAAATAAATTCGCAGAAGATTGGATGTGCCGATCCAGATGGTTACGCGCTTCCGCCGACGGACGGTTTCACGCTGCAGCCCATACGGTCAGAGGAGGAGCTGAAAAGCATGGAGCATAAGTTGAGCGACATCCAATATGCAAAGAACTGCCTGGCATGGTTGCAGAACGAGGTGATGGCAACGGATCCCACCAAACGGTTGAGGGAGGTGCGGGATATTGTTTTCGACGGTAGTTTTATTTCGCGTTGCCGGTGGTCTCGGCGAAACGGAAAGGTAGCGATGGAACATTATCCAAATGTATGCGAGCTATTCCGCAAAGCCGCAGCGACTTGGAAGGCACCCATCTCCACATCCAATGTTGCGAACTTCTTTAAACGCGTGTTGCGTTATCCTACAAAACCGAATTCAGTAAATACTACACTTAATGTAAATCTAGGCGAGTTTAGTGTAGGTTTTCATAGCGTAGGTAGTTTAAGTAACATGTTTAGTGGCTTTTACTAATTTTTGACTTTTACTAGTTTTTTTTTTTGAATAATTATTATATTTATGAATTAATGAAATTATGAATTTATTAATATAAAAAATGCATTCTGCCACACACCTAACATAATTTCTCATTATTTACCTTCCTGATCCGAAACACTTAACCAGGGTTTTGGGTAGAGGAATATTTGTCAATGGCACAAACACTAACACTCCTTCCTGTCCCGTCTCCACTGTAGCTACCTTGCACATCAGGCTACTGCTAGCGTAGTGTTGCAGTTCACCCTTATTCAAATCTACCATGTTGGCAGAGTAAATATTCACCTCCGTTGAAAGGCAAGGTTCCGTAAAGACAAGCACCTGTTTGAAAAACGCGTACTATTGCACGGTTACGTCCTTGCCCGTTTTTGTGGCCGTTTCGTAACGGAACACCTCGCCCGAGTTGGTCATAAACCATTGATCGCGAAAGTTTTTTCGCATCTGCCGCACGGTCGTTATGGTGTCGACACCAACCGTGCGCACCGATTGTTCGTCCACCGGTTTGTTTTGCTGACGCTTGGCAACAATGATTTGTTGCAGTTCCAGCAAACGATGGACCGCTTGTACCAGGCTGTGCCTCCCGAATTGCACCAACTTTTTGAGGTCATGCAAAAATGCCTCAAAAATGAAGACTGAAATGTTTTTTTGTCCGTCGAACCTGCAAACGTCATTGTAAACGTGCAGCAAGTTATGCACCTTGCTATTCATGAGAACCGGGCTGTACAGATCTCCATAGGCTGCCACAAACCTATGCAAATATGAATCAGCCAGTTCCCATTTAGCGCGATGGTATGTGGTGGACATAAACGTCACAGCCATCATCAACAACATGAAGTGTTGGTACGCTGCATCGTTAGGTCTATCCTTCAGAACAACGAAACCGGCAACCAGCAGAAACATCCTGTACTCGGAAGCTTTCCAGAGATGGATGTATCGCAGGTCGCGCAGTTTAACAGACGCCGTTGGTAATCTGAGGGCAGCCTTAACAGACGCCGACACTTCACGTTACTGGCGACATGGCAAATAACAAGGTACGCCAGGGAAGCCATTTATCCACAAATGTAGCAACTTTGCCTCTACGCCCTTGTATATTAGGTGCATGTCTTCGATTGCGATTTCGTTGACGATGTTGTGTCAGCCGAACTGGTAAAGGGCGTAGGGTTGTTGACATGTGTTGGATATTACTCGTCACAAAAATCCTAGGGTTCCTAGGTTGGTGTTTGCACGATATAGACCACATGCGTTCTAGATAGAAAATAATATTTGTAAACATCGATCTGTCAAGAACAGATACCTAACTCCCACTTTACCCGTCAGATGGCGCACTAGATGCACCGAAAGGGACGACAGGGTTAGCTTGTGCGACAACTAGTTCTCCCAGAATAGGACCAATCAGAAAGCGGTTCAACTAGGGTCAAGTTCGCACAGCTAATCGAGAACAGGGCACCATCGCTAAACGCAAAATTAGTAGCAAAAGTTTATCCAGAAAGAACAGACGAATTTTTAAACTGCGCAAATAAATATAAACACATAGCCAGTTCTAAAAACGTCTACCAAGCTACTCATAATAAATAGATAGCTACATCCGTAGCAACAGTTGGCGTTGTACATCATACTTGAAGTGCATCCGGTGTCCTTCCAACGTCCTCGCCAACGATTGTGCACTTCATGCAGGCGCTGGACGCATTATGCAGTTTAACACCTGTAAAAAAATATTACGAAAAAAATCAGAAATAATTCGTTTCACCGCATACAACTGTAAATGTAAAGTGGAAAAACGCATAACGAATTTTAGCCGCTCCAGTCGCTAACCCGTTGCAAAAGCATCTCGTTACAACGGTTTAGTCGTAATAAAAGCTTTCACTGTATATAGTGCACTTTATCAACATACCCTTAATAAATGCACGTGTCGGATCTGCAATTGTTGAACGCGCTTCCACCTAGTAAGTGCGGGATTTGATTTTCAGACCTGTCACATACAGTCTGTTCATTTCGTCCACAAACGGCTGCAAAAACTCCTTGGCGAATAACGGTTTTGATTCGCCACAAAATATTGCAACCGTCATTACAGGAGTATTTGGCATGTTATGAACCTGCATGAGAATCGGCCAAAATTGTGTCCGACTGCTCTTGTACAGAGGTAGGCCGTCCACAAAAATGTTCAACTCAAGCTCCTCCTGGGTTGGCTGACAATCGCTGGAATAGAAAAAAAAGATGAGTACATGACCACGAGCACTGTGAGTTTAATGGGATTTAAAACATGCTTACCGAAAATATGATAGCAGGTATTTTTCCACACCCTTGTACCACAGCTGAGCCGGTCTCATGGTACAGTCGTCAACTCGTACGACTTAACAACATGCCCGTCATGGGTTCAAGCCCCAAATAGACCGTGCCGCCATACGTAGGATTGACTGTCCCCTACAAACAAAGAGCGGGATATTTTATCATGGTGTGTGTAAAAACCTAGAGTTAAGCGGAGAAACGGTGTGAAATACAAGGATGCGAGAACGCGTTTTGGTTTCTACACATTTTTGACACTAACATAGTTACAAATGTGTAAATGTGTGCGTTTACATTCCGCCAGCGCGCTCAGTTTGATCTGCTCGCAGCGCTGTGCTTATATCGGTGTCTCGCTCGCACTGCTGCACCGAAAGTTCCTCTGTGTGTTCTTCTTCTTGCTACCACACGAAATCGTCAGTACAGCTCAAGGAGCCGCACGTGTGTCAGCCTCCTGGACGCTTTGTGTTATGATTTTGTGAAGTGTTCAAGTGTTGTGCGCATTGAAATGAAGCTGCGCGAATGATTCGTAATGCATATTACATCGTGCAGCTTCATTTCGTACCTTTTTTACAGTAATCAACGTGTACAACAGGATCTACGCAGATATTCGGCCACTTCAACTTTTGCATCGATGGAACGATCGATTTTATTTTAGTTAAATATTGTGTATACAGTTATGTAAATGTGTGAAATCGTGTAAAGTTATGTAAATGTTTCAATAAAGTGATGAAAAAAAGATCTACGCGTGTTGTTTAGCTTTAGATAACAAAAAAAAAACGCAGCGAGTGTGAGCGATCGCTAAACGAAAGAAACGCACACAGTGCAACACGAAAGAAACTAACACAAGCACACGAAAGGATGCTCGCGCATGGGCGCGAATATGAATTATGAATACGAATACGCGCGATGTTATCACCACTCAAGAAAGATTGCTAATATTGCTTCACTACATAGCTACAGGCCATACCTTCAGTCGCTTGCAATTTTTGTTTCGGGTTGGTATGATTAGCACGGCGTAAAAACGGAAAATAAAACATTTTTTTTTTATTTTATTTCAGGTGTCTCGTTCTTCGATTAGCAGAATTGTTAAAGAGTCTTTGCCTAAATAAAGTGTTACCCCTCTCAAAAATCTCAGAGAGAGTTTGTATAGAAAACACTTATGATTATTCTCTGCTTATTCTCTGAGTTCTGGTTATACCAAGCAGCAGAGAATAAGCATAAAATGAACCGGCACTCAGTGACGTCACGGTTCGGATTGAATCCCGTCCGGAGAATGATTGTTCCAAATCGCTCAAGCCATCACCACACCCGCTGTCAAAATGAAAAAAATCAAACGCAACTGTTTTGTTAATTTTTTATTGTATAAAAACCGCGTGTTATGCCCATGTAGTGTGTACGTCGAAGCTTCCGATTTTTTCGATTTTAAACGCTAAACTTGTCTGGAGGAAGGTGTAGTCGAGCTCTGCAAATAATCTGTAAGTATAAAACCAATAATTATTTTTGATAAATTTCAACATATCACTCCTTTTACTAACATTTTCATTACTGCCCAAGTAGCACAATCCTGTTAAGAAACCGTTAAAAGTATGCCTAAAAGTATTACTTTTAGCTTTCCATACAGCAGTAATTCCAGGGCTTAAAACACTGCGTAACGCTTTCCTGGCTTCGTCAATGTTTCGTTAAAATTTAAAATTTAGCCGGTATTTTCAACGAAAAAGATCAAAATTAACGAAAATAACGACAGGGATGGCTGTATTGCTGTTTCTCTTTCTATACGAATTTTCTAGATCTTTGTTAAGTTACAACAAAGGGTGTTATTATTTCATGGAATAAATGCATAAATGCAACACAAATGCTTTTATTCGACAATTAATCATTTTGCCACTGCATATTGTCACTGTATCACATAAGTTTCATTCATTCTATGGGTTTCCTCCATCAATTTAGCATGGAGGGAAGCTGCAGCCGTGGACGGAAAACATGATGTCCATACGCTATCTGAATCGAAAATGCTGCAAAATATAAAACTTATGTAGCTCATGTGAAGAGATTAGTAATATCGATACACTGACCTGTTGTAAAAGCATGATGATACACAAATTAAACAATAGCTGATAGAAATTATCGCAGACGCTTGGTTTTGTTGTCATCCACACACAATACACACGAAGCTTGACGAACTTTTTGACATAAGAAATGGAGGCGCCATGTACGTGACCATGTACAGTATGTCTAAAAAAATATCACCATCAAGAGTATATTATTTTGAACAAAAAATATTTTTTTATGAAGATTTATCTCATTAGCATATCATTCATCAAACTCATTGCATATAATATTTAAAAATATGAAATATTATTTTTTTATTTTAAATTTTTTTTATTAGCACCGTAGATTCAAGTGGAGAAAAAAACATATTTTACGTACCGTTAAACAAACAAATATTTTGTTGTGAAAATAAATGCGCATTATTACATAAATAAGAATAAAAAAATAATTTTCCGTATATTGATACAATGAAACTGATGTAGATAAAATTTGAAAAACACTGTGTGTTATATTTGCCCGAATTGAAAAAAAAAAAACAGTGTAACGGAATACGTCGTTATGCTGTAACGCTGACAAATGTCACATTTTCTTAAGAAACTCTATTTGAATTTTAAAGGCTTTAAAACACTGTTAATAATCAAATAAAGTTTCTTAAGGCTACTTGGGTGTAGGCGTCTTGTGATACCGACTTCGTGTATTCGAGTAAAGTTATTTTCTTTTACTGTTTGCTAGTGCTGCTAATCTGTAAGTATATTTTTAGAGCATCATTATAGTTGTAAACAAAACAAACTAAAAAATTGATACTTCCTTCATCGTCATTGTAGGTATTGATGGCAAAATTTAATGCCGGTAATGGAAGTGTTGCTGAAAGCATTGCTATACAAAATAACAGACAGCTACATACGCTCACCAATATGATTTCTGACGTCCATCTAAAATTGGACGAAGTATTTGTGCAGCAACAACAGCTTTTAACACAACCTTCTCCGAATTCTAATGATGACCATAGTGTTCCGGTTGAACAGGGAACTGAATTTGTGTTTGCATTAATTGCATCAGAATCAGCCCTGGAAGAGTTTGATAAAAGCCTTAATCTGGAGGAACAATTTGTTAAAATGAAGGAATGGCTTAGGAAACAGATTACAGCTGTGCAAAGGAAAAGAAGAATGCATGATGCATTGTATCTTATGTTCAACTGGGGTTTTCTTATGGAGTGCTGTTGGAGCGGAAGAGGCCGAAATGGTCGAAAAATAGAGTTTAGAAAACATAAGCATGTACTAAAATTATTCCGTACAAAGGTGTTGAAATTTTTTTCATCTCTAAGTTCAGCAACGCTGAAACAGGGGCCAAAAAACAGGCGCTATAAAAAGTGTGAGCCAGGGCGAATACACACGCAAAAAAAAATAATGTAAATAGTAGTTTGTGAGATTGTAAATATATAAGCAGCCCCCATTCTGTCGCCAACCACGAAGCGAATCGGACGTTATCGATACGCGCTCCAGGTGGATGATTACGGCCTAAGTCAAGCCACTGACCCCGACCATACACACCACGAAGATTTGCGTACGCTTGGTTGAACGTGAAGCGATCTGTGCTTGCTGTGCGTAAAAGTTGTACAGTGTTAAGTGTGTGTAGTGTGTTTAACACTTTGACCGCCGGCCTGACGTCACAGTTTTTGAGTGAGCACGTAGCGCATGGCAAGAGAGCGATGAGAGCGACAGTTTCTCGTGCCATTGTTATGACTCTTTTGTTTCATTGCGATAAGCGGCGTAGCACATGTCGTTCTCGTTCCCTCTTTCCTACCTCATTCGTTCTCAAGAGAATCACAGAGCGCCAGATGCAAAGCTGAACGGTGAGCAAAACCGTCATGCGAATTTATATGACACGGCGCTTAAAGTGTTAATTGTCTGTGCGTTACCCGTTAAAGAGAGTTGAGCGCATCGACGATGCAAGAGCGTACGGTTCGCATCCCAAGCGGCATCGCTTAGAGAGAATTGAGCTTTTCCCGTTGTTTCCCCCCCTGACATACCCACGAACGGTGTGTTTGTTTCTACGCGATGCGTTATTCTCTGTTGTTGTTGTTGTCTTTAACGCTGTTACCGCAAGAGCTTGAAGCAAGAAGCGTTTCACACCATCACCGTCTCACCCAGACTTTGATGTTGTGATGCGTTTATTTGTACCCCCGCCCCTATGTTCTTCTTACCCGTACCGCGCACCCCATACATTCTGACTTAGAATTCAAAGCAAAGCGAGATGGTCTAACTGAATTTGGAAAAGATGAGTGATGGATATTTCATAACGATTCAGATCACATATTTTAAAACAAAAGTAACAAAAACTTGTACTAAAATTTTATACAAAAATTAAAGGTTTCCGCCATCGGTATAATGATATAAAGATAATTATATTAACAACTTATATATAGTATATTATATATGTTATAATATAATATACCATATGAATAAATGTATATATAAGTATATATATATAAATATATATATATATTTATATATATATATATATATATATATATATATACATAATAATATATATATATATATATATATATATATATATATATATATATATATATATATATATATATATATATATATATATATATATATATATATATATATATATATATATATTTTTTTTTTTTATTCATTTTTTTCTACATTTTGATTTATATATGTATGTGTATTTATTTATGTATTTATATATGTTTTTTAAACCAAACTTAGATGTTTCTACTTTAAAAAAACCTTATCTTGAAGAATTGAAAAAGGAACAGAGTTAATTGTCTGTTTTACTTAATAACATTCATATTGGGATCACAAAAAAATTATCAAATAATTACACACGTGCATGAACATGCTTACTAGTTAGGTTATCGTTGTACATAAATGTAATAAAATACATTTTAATCATTATTAAGTTTATAATTGTCTTTCTGATTATTTAAAAAAACACTGATGTTTGTTTTAATTTAAACCGCTTTGAAAATAGCAATATATATGATACAATTAGAGCTCGCTAATTGCATTTATATCATATGTCTACAAAAAAAAAGATAGATTTTGTTTATTAGAAAGACATTTTGTAACACGACTAATGTCTGCGTATTTTGTCATGTTTGTTATTTTATGCAATGTGGATAAACTGACTTTTTCTCATACTTATGTGAACAACTCGGAATTTTGTATTCAATTGAAAAAGCAGACTTGCAATTGGCGAGGTTTGAATGTATTTGACTTCGTCACATGACAGCTCGCATATCTGTCAAGTTAGAAACGTAAACAAACACGGACAGCCGCCCGTAAAGATTGTGTGCAGAATAATCGTGAAATTTTATGTGAAAACTCGGGAAAAGGTAAGTGTTCTGTGCATATTTCAGTAAATAAACTATCTTTTAATGCTTGAACACATTATTCCACAGGAAAAACATCATTTCATCCCGAAATTTGGCAACATTCGTCCGAGTATGATCGAGCAGCTGTGTGTGTGTGTATGCCGACGAAATACGACGCCGGTAAGATGAAATGTTTTACTTTTTCACTTTTACTTTACTTTTTACTTTACTTTTCATGAAATCACAATGAATTGTAAAAATAATACAGATTTAATGATATTGATCTTTGTTACAGTTTCTACAACAATCACTAAAGCCGGCTGTGATCGTGATCGGCACATTCTCAACCAACGTTGCCATACACCACAAAATAGCATGGAAAGGAAAGTATTATAAAATAATGTCATATATGAAAGCATTCTAATCTTTCCTTGTTATTTTTCCACTGCAACCAGGACATTGTATCACCGCATCGACAAGTGGTGTTTATGTGCAAGTGTTGCGAAGAAGTGTGTTGTACGGTGTATTATGTGTTTTATTTTATTTGTATCGCTTTACAAGTGGTACATTTAGAGCGTTTAATCGTTGTGATACAGCTTTCTAACGATTCACCCGAGGGGTAGAAGCGGCAACAATACATGTGCCTGACGCAGAGACAACAACGCCGTCGGCATCCGTTGATACCATCCAAAGTGATGGTTGAAATCGTATTTAAACGTGTAAAACCATGTATTGGGGCATGTAAGTATTGAATAATAGTTAAATAAAATACATTTTATCGTTGTACTGGACAATGTGCATCGAAATTTAAAAAAAAGTGTGTGTGTTTTTGTTTACATCCGAATACAGAACCCTCAGCGTTATACTGTGGTTCGAGCACTCGCTAAGTAACGCTTGAGCTTTGAGCTTTCATTGAGCTTACATAGAATGTTACACGCTACCTGCTCACTAAGGACTGCTATCGAGCAGTGTTATGAGCAGGTAGCGAGCAGTAACGCCTCCATACAAAAATCGCGAAACGTAACGCTCCAATGCTATTTGGGATCTCTTGTGCGCTCGCATCTCGTGCGCTCGCATCTTACAGGGTTTACCTAGCCAATCCGGCATCGTCAAAGCGATATCGGTCGCCGTAAATACTTTTTCGGGCGACGTCAACCCTTAATTGGGCACTGTCATTTCTATTCGAGCCTTGTGAAGTATGAATCGGGCATAGTACAGAATGAAAGCGTCCTACTCTAATCGGTCGCTCCGGTGTGTTTGATCCATCAAGTTGTTTAAAAATACGTATTTTGGATGTTGTTTAACTTATTATGTATTATTTTAAAATGTTTACCTAATTAAATCACCAAACATATTATATTTAAAAAAAAAACATAAAACCAAATTTCATTGTACGGTGTGGAATTAAAAATTAAAAAAAAAAGTTTGAATAATTTTTTATGTAATCAAACTTAAAAATAATGATTTTTCTTACATATCAGTTAAACTACTCGCAAAAAAGTATGGTTTTATAGCTAGAAAGCAACAAAATATAAAGTAGGCCCAATTCATTCTGTACTTTGCCCGATTCATACTTCACAAGGCCCGAATAGAAAGGACAGTGCCCAATTGAGGGTTTACGTCGCCCGAAAAAGTATTTACGGCGACCGATAACGTTTTGACGACGCCCGATTGGCTAGGTAAACCCTGTATCGCGTGCGCTCTCCTCTCATTTGTCCCGTGCTTGGTAAGTGTTCCGCTCTTATCCTGTTATCCTTGTTCCCCATACAGTTAATTCGTTGGCTAGGGCTCTCCCATGGAGGCGGAGCCCATGGATGAATCCGATGAAGGCTTCATTACAGTGAAGCGCAAAAGTTCTGACCCAGGGCAGATGGCAAAAAAAAAAAAGTGTTACATGAACCTTTGGCTTCAACATCGCGAGATGATTCTACTAAAGCGAATTTAAAATCAAGGGCCAAAAAATATCAGGCTTCTTTTAACGGGGCACATAATGTTTTATTTATGCCTCGTACCAAGCCGCTTGACGTTAGATCGATCACAGCATCGATCTACAAAAAATACCCGGGTGTTTTGGACGTCATCCGACTGCATCCAAAGAAGTTGCGTGTCACCGCAAAGGACCGGGTGCAGGCCAATGCAATTGTGGCCGATCCGGACTATACGGAGGATTACCGGGTTTATATTCCCGGTGGATTGGTGGAAGTCATCGGTGTGGTAGATGACATTGAATACCCTTTAGAGGATATCCTTCAATACGGACAAGGGGCATTCCTTTACCAATCCTCGCCTCGTGTCAAGGTCCTCGAAGTGAAAAAACTGTACGCTTCGAAAATAGTTGACGGAAAGAAGGTGTTCCGTGAGACTTCCTCACTCCGGATCACTTTCGAGGGTACAGTACTGCCGAACACGCTGTACTTCGAGGGTCTGCGGGTACCCATCCGTCGACCCTTTGTTACAAAGGTGGCTACCTGTTCTAAATGCTGCCAGATTGGACATTCAGAGCCTTACTGTACCAACTCTGTTAGGTGCGGTAAGTGCAAAGGACCGCATTCTACGGCAGAATGCAAGGCTGACACCCAAAAGTGCGTTCATTGCAAACATGAATGGCACGAAGTGTCTACTTGCTCAGTGTACCGCAAAAAGCAGGCCGAGCATAAAAAAGCCGTCCTTTTTAATTCAAAGAGGTCATTCGCCGATGTTTTGAAGAAAACCTCAGAAGTGAATCCGTTCGATACACTCTCACTTCTTGAGGGTAATGAACCGTTGCCCAATCTGGCCCCTCTAACAGGAGTGAAAAGATCGATTACACCGAAGGTGTCAATCAAAGGGATCCGGAAAAACAAAACTGTTCCCCCTAAAAAGGCACCTCGAAGTCACGTTGATGCGACCCAACGCCAATCCCAGGGTCCCATGCCCCCACGTGATGTTCGTACTCGTACCTTCCCGTAACCCTCCCAATCGTAGCAATCTGGCATTCCCCAGTGAACCCAGATCCTTCTCCAAGCAATCCCTCCCAAGTCTTACAGAAATCTTACAATCCCTCCTAGACTCCCTTTCCCTCCCGGAACCCCTATCCGGGCTAATCCCTTTGGCATTTCCTTTCCTAAGAGGAATGGTCAGGCATTGGTTATCAAAATGGCCATGTCTCAGTATGATGGTCCACTTGGATGATTAATGCCTCCAATGACCACTATACTACAATGGAACTGTAGAAGTTTTTTGGGAAAAATTGACTCTTTTAAAGTACTTATAGGGCAACACAATTGTTTAATGCTCGCAAAGCTCGAAACGCTTGGTCTGCCCGTGCAGCTGCTGGCCTGGATGCGCTCCTATCTTGCTGGTCGCACATACTGCGTGAAGATGGGACCCCATACGTCGCGCCGTATCGATGCTTCTTCGGGGGTGCCGCAGGGGAGTAACCTTGGACCGCTGCTGTTTGTCATTTTCCTGAATGACGTAACACGGTTGCTCCCTCCTGACGGCCACCTATTGTATGCAGACGACGCGAAGCTGTTCCTGCCTATCCGTGACCGGTCAGACCAACTCCGCCTTCAAGCCACTCTAAGTGCCTTCCAGTCATGGTGCTCTTTGAATGGTCTTGAATTGTGCGTCGAGAAGTGTGTTGTCGTTACGTTTGCGAGAAAGCGGTGCCCCTTAGTGTATGACTATGCGTTAAATGGAACTACCATTGGTCGCAAAAGCTGTGTCACGGATCTAGGAGTGCTCCTTGACGAAAAGTTGAGCTTCCACGACCAGCTAGAGCACGTTGTCACTAAGGGTAACCAATTGATCGGCTTACTAAAACAAATAGCACGAGACATCACTGACCCGATATGCATCAAGACGTTATATTGTGCTTTGGTGCGACCAGTGTTAGAATACGCTTCAGTAGTATGAAGGCCTACAGCTGCTCGTCCCCTAGCTCGTTTAGAGTCGATCCAGCGCAAATTCACGCGGTTCGCTTTGCGCTCCTGGAGTGTCCAACTGGACTATGAGGGACGCTGTGCGTTGCTTGGCATCGAGACGCTGAAGCAGCGGAACTGCAACGCTCAGAAGCTGTTTGTCGCGGGACTTCTTGACAATCGGATCGACTCACCCGCGCTTCTTTCGAGGCTCAACATGTATGTCCCGCCGAGATCGCTCCGAGCTAGATCGCTACTTGACGTGGAGGAACGCCGCACTCGCTTTGGCTCCTCTGATCCGTTTATTCGTATGTGCCGTGAGTTTAATGTTATTTGTGATCGTCATCAACCTGACATGTCGCGCACCGCATTGTTAAATAGTATTCGTGTCGTGCGACCTTTTACATGTTAATTATGTTACTTAAGACTAAGCGTGACAAATGAATGACCGAAATGTGACTATGCTAATGTAAATGAATTCGCTTCAAGTGGGCCACTTGCGGTCCGTTGAATTTTAATTAATAAATAACAAATAACAAACACAATTGTAACGCATTTGCCCTAAGCGAAACTTGGCTCTCACCCGATAAAAATATTACCTTCCCGGGATATAATATTACTCGTCAAGATCGACATGATCACCCTCCCGACAGAATACCCCTCCCCACACCCGAGGGAATCGAATACGTCGCGATCCAGGCAAAGCTAGGAGATCTTGACGTTTCTATTGCCTCAATTTATATCCCACCGGGAGCCAATCTGGATCCAAAAAAGATCAACAAGGATCTTGAGACAGTAGTAACGGTACTACCAAAACCGTTTTTCATCCTGGGCGACTTTAACGCCCATGGATCAGATTGGGGTTGTACGCATGACGATAATCGTGCACCAATCATTAGGGATATCTGCGACACATACAGTCTGACGATTTTAAACTCTGGCGAAGCAACTAGGGTGCCCTCACCTATGGCACGACCCAGCGCAATAGACCTATCTCTTTGTTCATCGTCTTTAGGGCTGGATTCTATGTGGAAGGTAATCCAAGACCCGCTTGGCAGCGACCATCTGCCAATAAAGATCTCGATTATCAAGAGGAGTCGTACAGCCAATCAAGTCCCCGTTAATTGTGACCTAACGAAGAACATTGACTGGACGAAATACGGCAACCAAATGACCGCTTTGCTAATCCGCGTAGAACCCAGTTTCTCCGAGAATGAGGAGTATACAAATCTCGTTATGGCAATAAACGAGTGTGCCCTCGGTGCCCAAACGAGCCCCCCCCCCCCCCCAAGGGGCAAGGATTTTTAAAAGACCACCCACTCCTTGGTGGGACGCGGATTGCAAAGCGGCATTCTCAGCGAAGCGGAAGGCTTTTGCCAGGTATAGAGACACCGGCTCCATGGATCTATACATCCATTATAGAGGCCTGGAGCGTAGGTGCAAAAATTTGCTTAAAGCAAAAAAAAAGGTCATACTGGCCGAGGTATGTCAAAAACCTCAAGCCTTCCACTTCGCTAACGGAGCTTCAGAGCATGGCGAAAAGGATGCGCAACAGCAAAGCAACAAACGAGAGCGAAAGGGTTTCTGGGGCATGGCTAGAGCCATTTGCACAAAAAGTCTGCCCTGATTTCGCTCAAGCACCACCATTTGAACAGAGTGCTCATGGGAGTGATCCGCAAATGGATTCACCGTTCACAATGGTTGAGCTATCGCTTGCTCTGCACTCCAGCAATAATTCGTCTCCAAGACTGGATCAGATTCGGAACAAATTGCTCCATAATCTGCCAGATCTGGCGAGGAAACGGCTGTTGAGATTATTCAACATTATGTTGGAGCTTAACACCGTCCCGTTGGAGTAGAGAGAAGTGAAAGTAGTCACCTTGTTGAAACCTGGCAAACCGGCATCAGACTATAATTCTTATCGACCGATAGCAATGCTATCTTGCTTGCGAAAACTATTTGAGAAAATGATTCTTTTTAGACTGGACAATTGGCTTGAATCCAAAGGCCTCTTGTCAAGTACCCAATTTGGCTTTCGCAAAGGCAAGGGTACCAACGATTGCTTGGCGCTGCTTGTGTCCGAAATCGCGATGGCTCATTCTCGTAAAGAAATGATGGCATCTGTATTTCTTGACATCAAGGGGGCTTTTGACTCAGTATCAGTAAATGTTCTGTGTCAAAAGTTATCATCTGCGAGCTTAACCCCAAGACTGAATAACGTCTTATTCAACCTCCTTTCGGAAAAGGCAATGAATTTCGACAATGGCCACATGAAAATTCGGAGAGTCAGTTACTATGGACTACCACAAGGGTCCTGTTTGAGCCCCTTGTTGTATAATTTTTATGTGAACGATATTGATGCATGCCTTGCACCTGGCTGTAACCTTAGGCTATTAGCGGACGACGGTGTTGTATCAGTCGCCAGCAACAACATCGCTGACCTTCAAAGTTTTTTGCAAAACACACTTAACAATTTAGAAGTGTGGGCCACAAACCTAGGTATCGAGTTTTCTCCAGAGAAAACGGAAATGCTGATATTCTCTTTCTTTTACAACACTGAGAGTAATAGACGCTTGAATTTGGTTGACCCAAAAGTCGATATCTTTTTGTTGGCAGGACAGCCCACTGTGCGGTGTGAACCCCTTCGGCTAGCAGTGCGTCCACCTGCATTTCTATACGCATCTCGGGGTGACAAGTGACAGCTGCCGGATGCCGGGGGCACATGGGAAAAAGAAGTATTGTACAAGAGACGCATGAGATAAGGTAGTGAAATAAAACACAAGAAAATGTAACACTTTTTATATGGTAAAAAGATATCCATTGCCAGATCTTTTCGATGCCTAGGGGTTTGGTTTGATAGCAAAAATGTATGGAGGACACATATTGACTATCTGGTACAGAAATGTACAAGAAGAATCAATTTTCTCAGAACGATTACCGGACTCTGGTGGGGTGCACATCCCAAAGACGTCCTTAACCTATATAAGACAACGATACTGTCAGTCTTGGAGTATGGTTGCATATGCTTCCACTGGGCAGCCAAGTCGCATCTAATCCGACTTGAGAGGATTCAGTATCGTTGTCTTAGAATCGCACTAGGTAGCATGAAGTCGACTCACAACATGTCACTCGAAGTGATGTCCGGAGTGATGCCGCTAAAGCTTCGTTTTGAGCTACTATCGCTTCGCCTTTTCGTCCGCTCTACAGTATCAAATCCCTTGATAATCGAGAACTTTAAAACACTGCAAGAGATAGGTTCTAAATGCAAAATCATGAAGGTCTATCGTGATTTTGTTTCTCTACAGGTGCACCCTAGTAGTTTTCAAAACATTAGTAGTGCCAGCTTACCAGAGTCCTACAGTTCCATTTTAAGTGTAGATAACTCGTTGAGGGAGGCAATTAATACTATCCCTGATAATCTTCGCTGGATGACAATTCCCAACATTTTAGTGGAAAGACATGGCCAACCAAATGTAAACCATTTTTACACTGACGGATCCTCATCAGATTAAGGCATTGGTTTTGGTGTATGTATGCGAAGCATATTTTAAATTACGCCAGCCATGCTCAGTTTATGTAGCGGAGCTCGCCGCAATCATTTATGCCTTACTGTTGATAAGTGCATGCCCTCCGGATCAGTATGTAATTTTTTCAGACAGCCTAAGTGCTCTTGAAGCATATAAATCCGTCAAGGCTATTAAGAGCCCAGACTATTTTGTAAAAGAAATTCTAAAAGTCCTAAGCTCCCTATTTGAAAAATCGTTTCGAATATCCCTGGTATGGTTGCCTGCTCATTGCGGCATCTCAGGAAACGAGAAAGCAGACCATTTGGCCAAGAAGGGTGCTTCGGAAGGGTCTTTTTACGATAGACCTATCCTCCCTCACGAGTTCTTACGAGCCCCACAAGCTTTCTGCATTGCACGCTGGCAGGGCTTGTGGGACACGGATGAACTTGGGAGATTCCTGTACTCGATCTCTCCTAGAGTTTCTTTGAAACCTTGGTTCCGCGACATCTCTGGAGAGCGTGCATTCATTCGAATGATGTCTAGACTTAGGTCTAATCATTTCGCATTGGGCGCACATCTCCAGCGTATAGGACAGGTCGACACAAAAGCATGAGGCTGCGGCCTTGGATTTCACGACATAGACCATCTTCTATGGTCTTGCGTGGAATACGAGGCTGCACGACCCACTTTGTTGGATGCAGTCGAAAAACTGGGAAGATCTCCTGGTGTTCCCATCCGGGATATACTAGCTGGGTCGGACTGGAACCTTCTAAGGATCATCTTTGAGTTCTGCAGGGCTAACGGATTACTTACTTACTTACTGAACCGGCCCTACAACCGCTTTGCGGTCTTGTCCTGCCTCAGGAGTGTCCGAAACCGCTCACGGTCTCGCGCCTTCATCTGCCAGTCCGTTATCCCGGCCTTAATGGCGGACGTCTCCACGCCATCTTGCCACCTCAATTTGGGCCTACCACGCCTCCTCTGTCCTTGTGGACGGCCTAAAAAGACTTTACGAGCTTTGGTCGTCCGTTTCTTGCACCCAGGGGTTTGAAAATAAATGTCAAGTCGCATGTACTGGGCGCGCGATAGTGTGTTCGAGAAAAGTGCCGTAGATTCAGCATTGCATCCGATGAATTCAGGTATCATTAACGTTTTCAAGCATCATACCACAGTCTTGGCATCGGCTAACAGATTCGGGAAGGGGTCCTGCGGTCTTGAGATAAAGTGTGAAATCCTGTATCATTTATTATTGGTATGTGATAATTAGAAAAGCGACAATTTTGAAAAGAATAAAAAAATTCAGTTTCGATTAATAAATATTAGATTTATTGATAATTCATAAGTATCAAAAAAGATAAAATATAATCTTTTTGTTGTGTTTGCTAAATTATTAAAATTTAAAACATATTTAAGAATTACTTTTTGAACAATTTCAATCACAAACATGGATAAAATAATAAATAAATGTTTATTCAAATTGGAAACGTAGTGAATACATCAAGCATTATCAATTTTGTTCAATATATTTTGATAAAAAAAATTATTCTTATTCGAAATGTTACTCCGATGTAAATTTTTAATAGCCAAGCTACACGAACCGGACGGCAGAGGACGATGTCATAAAAATTGAACAACCTAGGACCGCATGACAAACGAATTGCGTTGGGCCAGGCCGCGCCGGACTCCAATTTTCTCCGCCAATACGTTTTCCGCTATTAGTCCACCGCCTAGAGGACAGAGTTCAGCGCAACTACTTTAGGAGTTCAATTACTTGAGTTATTGAATCAAGAAGACACATTTTTCCAGCACATTATAATGTCGTAAAAACATTTTATTTTATATTTAGAAAGATAGAACTATTCATCTCCAAGTTACCTACACATAATCCATTTATCTCTCCGGAAGAACGATTGATGTCAACTTTTATGTATATATTATTTATATTTAATTTTCAAATATTTTGATACATAATAACTTACAAGATCTTGTGACGGGGTTGTTCAAGATAACTTTTTCGATTTGACTCGTTGAATGCTAAACTAGAACTAAATCCAATTAACTGAGTGGCTGGTTGGCTGGCTAGCCCGCCAGTCAGCCTGATTTCGACCAGCCAAGCTAAGCTGCAAGCCGACAGTTCAGATTCAGCACTCCATGAGTGTTTGCGTTTCCCACGCTCGTGTCTCTAATTATGTAATCAAAGAAACGAGCAAGAAGAGAATATACATGGATTGGTAAATAAAAACTGAACTGTCGACTCGCAGCTTGGCTGGTCGTCGGCTAGCTCGATGGCGGGCTGGCTGTCAGGTTGGAAAGCTGACAGGTTGGTCGGCTGGTTGACAGCCTGGCGGGATGGCTTGTTCAATCGAGTATTACTGAAGTGGTGGCCGAATGCGCGCGTCGACACGCAGGAGTCAGGTTGTTGTTGCTGGGTACACTGCACAGTAATGTTGCGTTGCTGTTACTTGGAGTGCGCGTAAACACGTGGTAATAGCAGAGCTACGTGGTTAACTATATGTTTTAAAAATAATTAGTTTTCGATAAGAACTGTTCCACTACAGTTCAACGTTTTTTTTATTTTCTCTTAGTTTTAGTTCATAACAATAGTTCATAATAATTCTTTAAGCGTCTAGTAATGTACTAAAATAACTATTTCTAATATCCTTTTTTTCACGTATTACCTTATGAGCAAAATATGTTATTTGCTCACGAGCATCCAATTGATCCTTTTCTGACAAGGAATCCAGAAAAGGAACAAAACTGATCATAGCATAATAGTTGCCACTTTTCTCTTTACGCTCTTTTAACATATCGTGTTTCTCTTTATCTAAGCTAACTAGCTCCTCCAAAACAGCACCATCTCGGCGTTTTTTTCCGGCTGCCTCCTTCAACAAAATATCCACTGATTACGTTACAAATATGTCGTCTTCACAAACATATTTATCTAGATATTCCGGAGCTGTGGCTGTTTAGAAAAATAGCAAAAGAAAATTGCTAAATACTACAAATATCAAAATGAAAATATTTTTATATACATATATGTGTTCTACTTTTTCCAAACTTCCCGATGTGGGTCGGGATGTAAGCGTATCCTTCAGGAAGCTCATCTACTCAAAGTATTTCTGTTGGAAACTCGTGAGTGCCCAACAATCTGCCAGGTCACAGCGCGAGAGAAGAAATGGATAGATGAAGAAAGAGTGAAAGGGAAGTCAAGCGAGCGAGAAGAAAGATAGGGAAAACGATAAGTTTGGCGATAAAAGGGCAGGATGCGCCTGCCCTCGCCCTTTTAGTTGAAACGGAAACCAGGAACAGTGGACTAATTTTTTGATTACACCACAATAAAATCAGCACAATAAGTGTTATCTAAAAAAATCCACACCGTTTTCAACAATTTCCATCGAACATGTTGGAATTTTCTAATAAAATAATTGACACAACTTATAGTGTTCTATATACTTTTAAATTACACACAAAACTAAAACATTTTATTCTATACTGTAGTCTAATTAGATTCAACAACACAACGTTGTATTCTATGATATCCAACAGAACATGCTTATGGCTAATTTAGTTCGTCGGCTTTTCCCGGGAATGTGTCGCGTAAATTCCCCCACTTATTTTTGGCGAAGATACCTGAAATATTAAAGGAAATTAAAATGTCAGGTAATTGCCACCTCCTATTGGACCACTCGACAAGGACAAGGATCGGATTTTGACAGCAACGTCCGAGCACACCCGGGATATGGTGCCCTCCTAAAGCTGCGAGAAGGAAATGTCTCGCAACAGTCGTGCATTAAAGATTAAACTGAATTTATATGTACTCTAATTTTAAGCAATACGGCAAAACCGTCCCTACTGAATAAAAAAAAATATATATATTTATACAAGCATTAGTTTTAGTTTACTGTTTAAATGTATAGATTAGGCGTTTAAAAACTATTTGTAGACATGAACTAAACTTACGAATATGAACTAATTCCAAAAAAAGGTTACTTTAAACCGTATATATAACAGTGTTCAATCTTACGATTTCGGATAATGTTCTTTCGCGTTTCGGTGTAACTTTTCTAGCGTTTTATAATTACCGGGTGTTGTTCCTTGTATTGCACAATTAGAAGAGAGTTTATTTCACGCAATTCACTTATACTTATAAACTAATCGATCGTGCCCGAACGCTCCGAACTCAACGAATGATCTTCGTGTTTCGTAAAACACAAATCAACTGGCAGGGCTTCCGTGCCTGAACATCCTCCCCCCCCCCCCTTGACGCAAGTCAATAATCAAAACAATAGCTGGCATCGCGTAAGAAATGGTTTAAAATTAACAGTCGTTAAAAATTAACCAGAGTCGTTAAAAATTGCTAGAATTTGGCATCGCGAACGCATTGAGTTCATTTGTTAATTTTAATGACTGGTCCTATGCCGTCGTTAAACAAACGACTGTCAAGAGCGTATGCAATACAAATTAACAGTCGTTTAATTATACTGCTCGAATTTTTTCCCCACGTTTGCCTATATGCGATATCGAGCAGTTGTTAACTGTTTTGACGATCGTTAATTTTAACAGGAATGAACAACAAATGAACTCGGTTAAACCAAAATGAACTTTAAACGACTGTTAAAAAGAGTTCATTTATTCGCGATGCCGGATGGGCTGTGAAATATGTTTGCAGTTTGAGTTTGAGAAGTTTTCGATCGCTTTGCGCAGCGGGTTATGAAACACAAACGGAAATCCAAAACTGTCAAACAGCTTTCCGTCAGCTTTTTGTCACGGAAAGGCGCCAATCTCAGATTGTTTGTTGTTGTGTTGTGTCGGTCAGAGTTGTTGCATTTGCTTTCACGACAAAATGTAAGTATTTTATATCAGAAATAATCAAATTTTATCATTTTAAACAAAAATATGTGTACCGCCATATCCATACAAATGGCGATATGCTTGAGATATTGGGACCTATCGCCAACGACGTTAACCACCATTCGATAAATATATCGACCAATATAATAACAAACATGGCGGATTGGTATCGCGAAGCGGCAAATTTGTCGACCGATAAAACGGTGGAAGCAACTGTCATGGCTGCATTAGCAATAGTCGGTAAAAAGTCGAGCAGTCGTTAAAAAAAGTCGGTAATTTGTATCGCGAACGAGAAAAATAGTCTATATCGATCGATATGATTACCAACTGCTTCGAAGCAGTTGATAAACGTGCAGAGCGCACATTCCTCGTGAATCAGATTCTGATTTAGAGTAATAACTTGTATTGAAATATGTAATGTATGTTAAACAAAGTATTAAATATTTCTCAAGAGTTTTATGTAAAAAAAAAATTGTCTCAAGTACACAAAAAAACCTAATGTAAAATATAATGAAATAATTGGCGTAATTAAGTAATTGATAACTTGCTATTAAAATACGTTATGATGAAAAGTAAATACTTCTTCTACTTGGCGTTACGTCCTTCGTGGATATACTAGCCAATACAGACTCTCGAGACTTATTCAGAGTCACGATGCTGGATAGTCTATTCTTACTACGCAAGACGTTCACCAAATGAGATTTGATTCCACGACAGGCATGTTATTAAGGCGACCGTGATCATGACTGAACTACGGTGCTGCCCTGTTAAGCTTGATGACTTAAAAATAATTTAATAGTAAGGGAAAGAGTTTTGCTTGTTCATTTCAATGCTACCTTAAAAACAATACAGGCGTGCCCCGAGTTACGACCCCCTCGAGTTACGACGATTCGCAGATACGACGAATTTGATTTTGACAGTTAAAAGTTGTCATTGACAAGAAATTGATGTATTTGTTTTGAATTTCTGGGCTGATAACCGTTATACACACATTTCCAAAGATTCCAAAACAACCCGATCTTGAATATCTATATTGTGTACGGTTTTTGGAATATAATTGTTGTGGACAGACCGCTGCCTCATCCTGAGGGCTCACTGTTGACAGCAAGGCTGTCATCCTGTGACGTCCTCAGTGAGGATCGCGGCGCGAGAAGGACCAGTCGTCCTCTCCCCGCATTGCGTGTGTGTGTATGCGTTGTTATTTATATACGTGTTAAATGTATTACCATACCAAAGATAGTGATAATATAACATATTCTGTTTGTGCCGTACATCGTCCATGTTTGTTTTGTGCGGACACAACAATAATTATTACATTATCGAACATTACTGTAAATAATATACACGATATCATAAATTCAAACTCTTCAACTTCGGCTATAAACTTTATATTCATAGATATTCGACATACGACTTTTTCGACTTACGCCTTGCTTTGGGACATTTTTTCGGTCCCAAATACAGTCGTATCTCGGGGGACACCTGTACTTTAACAAACAATACAGACGGAACCGTCGAGTGGTACAGTTATCAACATGCACGTCGAGGTAACGAGCCTAAGATACTCCGTAGCAAGCACTGCCTATCCGACTGCGTGGTACGACATAAGTCTCGAAAGCCTATATTGGCCGACATGCCAGCCTAAGACGTAACGCCAAGCAGAAGAAGAACAACACATAGGCAGCTCAAATATTGCAGACGATTTTTAAGATCATATTTGCAACTATTTAAATAGTAGCCAGCGTTTCCGACAATCATAGCACTCCAACTTTACAATTTTCACTGCATTTTAATGCACGACTGTTACCTATTGGTTTATTAGCAAATCGAAATAAAACCGACAAGCGTTTGAGAATGACTTCGTTATTATAGAGGGTGGGTCTGAAAAACTTCATTCCAAGCTCGGAAACGTCCGCATCCGCTAGGCGGCAACCGGAGCCATCGGAATCGTTGAAACCGCCCGGAACTATCCACAGCTGTCCTGAACCATCCAAAAGAGCCTAGAGTTGATAGTTGGTATCCTTCGGGGCCGATGAAGCCGTTTGGAGCCGTGAAACACCGGAGCCATCCGGTGCTAGTTTTGGCTGCAGACTAGTTGCTCCGAACGGCTCAACACGGCTCAGAACAGCTCCGTACGGCTTTGAGCCTTACGACGAATCGGTTTTCGACTGGCGATTCGGGGAAGCTGATTTCGGGGCCAGAATGACGATGGTCAGAAACCATTCAGAGCCTGCACACACACTATTAGTTTATCGCATAATCCACGTCTTGTGGACGCACGCATGTCGTAGGCGATGTAGAATACAGCATGCCCACGAAAGGTATAACGTTTAAAATATAAAAAAAAAACACATTTTAACGTAAAAAATTGCTTTGAGTTGCTTTTCGTTCCAACTAGTGTGCTTCTTCTTCTTCTTCTTCTTCTTCTTTTGTGGAGCAGGATATAGTCTTCTATGTTTTATAAAGCCTATGCTTAATAAAGCCACATTCAAAGACGTACCGCTCTTAGGTTTTCGACTGCCTGAGTCATATACCTCTCCAATGTTGGTAAACTAGTGTGCTCATTTGTAAACAAACCCAAGTAAACAAAGCCCATTTGACAGGTGCCAAACCTACTCGATCGGTATTTCAGCACAGTGGGCTTATCCAAGGAAGTTAGAGTCAAATGTTTTATTTTCCAAAATGTTCAAGTTTGCAGTTTATAATTCTCGAAATAAAAATTGGTTTAAAGCTAGTTAAAACAGCTAAGCAATCAATAATTTTATTCGATTTTGCTCTTACCAGATCAAACCAATTTAATTTTTATTAGGACACTCGAATAGATTATCAAAAAAAAATATATCAAAATTTGACACGTTCATCCTCTGATTAGCTCGTAGTGCTGATTGTCTGTCAAAAACGTCGTCGGTAACGCGTGATCGGTATAGAAGTAGTGTAAAAATTTGGAAAACAAAAATTATATCTTCTTCTGAACACTAATTAAGCGATATTTGAAGTGAAAACACAACTATGAATGACCATAAAGAAGATAAAGAGTAAGTACAAGTTGAAAAAATATCTTTTTTATCGATGAATTCAATGTTTATAATATTTCAGGAAAACTCGTTCGACAAAATGTCAGCTGGAAAAACTGGTGGAACTAATGGAGCGAAATCCAGAGCAAGCTAAAGGTGCAGGTTCCAATCCTACAGGATTTTGGAAAATGGTAGCTTTGGAACTCAATTCATTAGGCCCAGCAGTTAAGGAACGAGCAGCTTGGAAAAGGGTATGTTGTAGTGTTGGGTCATACGATTCATTTCACGACCCGACCCGGAGTCGGGTGCGAACCAGCCGGAATCGATTCCGACCCGTGGGTGCAGCGGGTGCGCAAGGTCGGAGTCGGAATCAAATCCGACCCGCGGGTGCAATGAGTTCGGGTCGATCCGAAAGATCAGTAGGTGCGAGAAAGCATAAGCGACTCCGACCCGTTGGTGCAGCGAGTTCAGGTCGGGTCGGGCCACGGTAGGTTTAGTTTGACCCGAGGGTGCAGCGAGTTAGGGTCGACCCGAAAGATCAGTAGGTGCGAGAAAGCATAAGCTTCTCCGACCCGTTGGTGCAGTTCGGGTCGGGTCGAGTCAAGATAGGTTCAATCCGACCCCACCCGACCCGAACTCGTTGCACCAACGGGTCGGATTCGCTTATGCTTTCTCGCACCTACCGGAGTCGTTGCACCCACTGAACCTACTTGTACCTTTCGGGTCGACCCGAACGACTCCGGGTCGCTTACGGATGGCTCCGACCCGATAGGTTCGGGTCGACCCGCCTATCACTAGTATGTTGCTGTTTAATGAAAATACAAAACCCATTTAATTATTCAAAATTCTTCTTTTTTTTGCAGACATGGATTGAAAAAAAGTCGATCGTGAAGAAAAAGCTCGGCTACAATAAAAAATAAATGCAGAAAACCGGAGGTGGAAAGCCGACGTTTAATAAACTAAGCGAGTTAGAAGAGCGTATTACAGGTATCACAAATGTGCGAGAGATATCTGCCATATTCGACGATAGCATATGCGTTGGAATCAAGCAATCCTCTGCAGACAAACGCTACGAGTTGAATCAACCGGGGCCATTACATCATTTCAAGGCTATAGAACAGCAGGAACCATCGCACCTTAGCCATACTACCGATCGGCCGGGACCATCACACTATTCACAGACCACAGAACATCCGGAACCATCGCACCAAACTCATACTACTGATCAACATGGACCACCACACTCTTCGCAGTCCACAGACCACTCGGAACCATCAAACCATACTATCAACCAAGCAGAACCACCTCAACCTATGGATATCATAGAACTGCCGGAACCAATACAATTCATACATAATACAGAACAGCCGGGATCATCGCACAATAGCAACAATATGAATCAACAGCCATCAGATAGGACAAAAAAAGCCACAAAACTGCCACAACTAAACAAGCTGATTTTCAAAAAAGGGTACTACAGCAAAAAGATGAGATGAACAAACATCTTGGCGATATTTCCAGCAACTTAAAAATATTAGCAGAGGGAACTTTGGGCTTTTTTGAAGAAATGCTAAAAATAATGAAAGATAAAAACTAATGTAATAAATCACACAAAAAAAAAAATTGTGCGCTGAATTCTTTTTATTCTGGGTAGCTTAATTGAGGATCATCGTTATTCATTAAATTCGTCGGTAATACCATGCATGATGAGAAGGTTGTGTAACATGCAACAAACGTTTATGATACGAACTAGTGATGCGCGTTGCGTTCCGAACCTGCCAGGTCCAGCATTCAAGCATCCGGACCGCGTTCCTTATTTTTAACCCTAGCAGGTTCAAACTGAACCTGTTGCTCCCACCGTTCTTTGCGATCCGACCTGAACCGACTGTTATCAACGATCTTATCGATCCGATCTGAACCGGCTGCTCTCAGCGTTCTCGGCGATATGTGCTGCGCCGGTTGCTCTCAGTGCTCTTTGCGATCCGGCATAGAACGCACGACATTCTACTCTCTTTAGATTGGTGAGCCGGTTTGCCGGTTCAATTTAAACCTGCTTCTCTCAGCGTTCTTTTCGATCTAGTCTGGAACGCACGATCATCTACTCTCTTTCATACGATGGGCCGATTTGGTACGTACAAAGAAAGCAGGTAAAATCTGAACCTGTTTCTCTCAGCGTTCTTTTCGTTCCGGTAAAGAACGGCGTTCTCTTCTCTTTTGCTTGTTTCTAGTATGGACACACACACACATTCTGTCTATGTGAGTGATAACAGCGCAAGCCATACTCTCTCAGCCAAAGAGATAACGGTACAACACCTGAGCCGTGAAGCCAGAGAAGGATAGAGATTTGTGATTGGTGGGAAGCTAATTGCCAAAATTTAAAGAGACAATCCTGCACTAGTGGTAAGCGCAATGAATGAAATGTTTCTTTTCTGCCATATGGATGTTATCAGTATAGGTGCGATATTTGGATTGGATTGTAGTAGTCAATGAATTGCTATGTGTCTGCTGCTAAGCTGCTTCGTTGCGCATGCATCTCCAATGAACTCGTTTTAATTTTTACCTGGGATCTTCTTTGTGCAACTAAATATTGAGGGTACATGACACGTTTAGCCTTCCGCAATAATTTCTTTAACGCCGTTTATCGCCCCGTGCAACAGCGCTATTCTTATGGACAATTAAAGTGCACTACCGGGCACTTTCACACGGGTAGTTCACCGAACAGTATAATGTCAACCCTACAGAAACAACTTAACAGTCTATGTATTTTATATAAACCAATGTTATTCGATGCTATCTGCTTCTATTAAGAAATATTAATTCAATCAGTGTAGTGTAATTTAGGCCATACGAAATTTAAAAAGCCGATTAAATTTGTAAGCTTTTTGATTTTGCATCAAAATTTCATATGCGTTGCAACTAATTTCTGATTTTCTTCTTTATTTAGAAGTATAAAAAGGGAATAATGATTAATTTTAGTAAAAACAAAATCAACAAAATGCCTTAACCTTTTAATGAAAAAGGAACTGTAAAGTGTTGTGATAATAGCATCCTCTCTAGTTTAAACGAAGTGTAGTAGGCTTTATTGAAATAGAGAATAAATCAGTCTGCATTTTCCTTTCGTACGAACAAGAAGTTCCAACATATAGCGGGCTACTTAAATTAAGCGTTTATATTTTAGTAGAAGAATAGTTTTACACATTCAGTAAACTATTATTTAGCTTGGTTTTAATTGAAACTGTGTGATTACTGCACAAAAAATATAATACACAATATTCAATGAATACTTTCAAGTTAACCATATATAAAGTGAGCAACTGAAAAAAGCGTAACCATCGCAGGTCATCCTGCGTTCCGCGTTCCGTTCTTTTTCTCGAGATTGGCAGGTTCGTTCCGTTCCTCAATTTTCGGAACTATTCTCATCACTAATACGAACACATTTGTTCGGTGCATAATGTAGTAGCCTTTCACCATTCAAGCAGCGAAATCGTGCTTTGAGCAAACCAAACGTTCTTTCAATAATGGAACGTGCTTTGGCATGATGTTCATTGAACAACGAATCTGGACTATTTGGCTCTGCATTTCTGCGCGGCTTGATAAGCCAAGGTTTCGAAGGATTAGCTGAGTCTCCTAGAATATATTGAAAAGCGTAAAATGTTAAGATAAACTTAAAATGTGACATAAAAGCGTAACATGTGAATAGACCAACCCAAGAGTTTAAACATTCGGTCTCCATTTCTCCATTTTTCTTCAAAATATGAAGAAATCGGACTGGAATTATAAATGTAAGAATCGTGATCTGAGCCGCCAAACCTCGCGTCTACAAAACGGATTATTTGCCTGTGGTCACATATCTGGAACATAAGTTTCATATAATTTTATGGCTGTTAAATTATTGCAAACCACATATTTACCATCAAAGCGTTAAGACTATAAAATCCCTTTCTATTGAAATAATAGATTGAGTTGTCGTGAGGCGCAACGATTCTTATATGTGTTCCATCGATGCACATTACTACACCAGGAACAGGTAATTTTGAGTAAAAGTATCTTCTGGCATCTGCTCTCTCGTCTTCTGTTAGATCCATGGTAATTGCGTATGTTAGTTCACGCTTCAGAACTGTTAAGGTTTGATCTAACGTTTCTGAAAAAGTAGATTGGCCAATTGTCATGGTAAAATCGTTACCAACACCCTGTTGGTAAGATCCTTGTGCAAAAAACCTTAACACAGTAGCCAGTTTTTGTTCCGCAGATAAACCACGGTTATGTTTTGAAGCAATGAATGGGGCTATTTTTGCAAGAATTTCCTCGAACAGGCTCTTCGGGAGTCGAAAATTTTGCATAAATCTAGAAAAGAAACATTTCATCCAGTATTAAGATCGAAGTTCTATGAACAATTAAACAAACAGAAAAGAAACAGCTCACACATCAACACGATTGACGAGAAAACAAAACTCCAGGTTCTACTTACGCTTTATCGGATAATTCAAGCGGATCTAGCTGTTTCCGCAGCTCCCTACGATGTTGTGCAAGATTTTTATCCGCATCATCACTTTCACCAGTGAAAAATAAAGAATTAAGCATAATTTTCCAATACTTTTTGTTATGCAGCACTTTTTTCGGTTGCTAACTGGCTTTGTGACTTGTAAACAACCCTAGGCTGACAAGCCAGTTTGACAGGTGACGAAACTACTCGATCTGTAATTATATCGATCGATATAATTTTATCGACCGGTAAGTGAAATGCGTACGCGATACCAATTCGAGTAGATAAATTTATTGGTCGATATAGCCAAACCGGTGGTTAATTTTTATCGACTGGTTGGCGATAGGCGCCATTGTTAACGTGGTGCTGTTTCGGCTTAAGAAGCTGCTGGTTAAGAAGCCGCGTCAAGCGTGCTGTAGGATACAATGCGTGTAGGAGGGGGTAAACCCAACCGACATTGTCACGTTGCAACCGGTTTTTTTTTTGTATTGAAAAAGTGTTCTCTATAGCGCGGTCAAATCGTTCTCGATAGCAGAACTACCCAACCAGCATTATCGCGCGATTTTTATGTGTATCTATCATTTTTCTCATTCTAACACCCAACCAGCATTATCGCGCGATTTTTATGTGTATCTATCATTTTTCTCATTCTAACATTCACAAAATTTTTCATTCTGCCTCGCTCTTCTGGGTATTGGTCTGTATTTGCTTGCGACTTGGCTGTGTCGCATCAACGATTCGCATGTTTCATTTAGCTCATCCCTTTCCATCGTTGGAGAGAAACTCTTGCGTCTCGCTTTTCTGGGACTTGTACAATTTCGCTTGCTACACCAATCGTTTACGAAAGCGTTCTCCTCTCGTCCGCTCTTTGTATAATTGTACAGGTACTCCCCGATATACGCTATCAATTCGGACCGGAGGCAATAGCGTATCTCGAATGTTAGCGTAAGTCGATTTTCGAGGATTTCAGTCAAATTATAGCTAATTTTCGTATAATTTTGCATGAAGTGGTAGGTTTTGGCCACTAAATTAGTTATTTGATCTAATTTCAACTGAATTTTTCAATTTTATACCATTTGAAATGGTTTTTAATATTCAACCAAAAGGGAATTTATTTTGCATTTGACATTCGATTTCTAAAATTAGTACTACTTGTTCAAAGAACCGTCAAAAGCGTATAGCGAAATCGTGTATATCGAGTATGGCGTATATCGGGGAATACCTGTATAGCCACACGAAGAAGGCGCTGCTTCGCGTTCACATGAAAATGTGGTAGTGTGAAATCAAGTTTGCAAGTGGTAGGCTACGTCGATGCCTGTCCGTTTTTTTCTCTCGTGAAACCAGTACGGAAAAACTTTTTGGTAAGTACAGTTTTTAATAAAGGGTTATATTAATCTTTATCAAACTGAATTGTATTGATAATTGTGATATAAAATCAATTTCATTTTTTTTTTAAAGAAATCGTAACACACGCACGAACGGAAGTGAGCACGGACCACAACAGAAGCAATATTCAATTGGTTGGTAAGTATTGTGCTTGACGTTAAATTGAACAGCTGTTGGCAAAATAGTTAATATTTCCTTCTATCCCTAGGAGTGCCGAAAACAGAACAGGAGAGGAAAGAAGGCAGGAACGATCCGATCCTCCAACGTGCTAGCGCCTGGTAGCGGAGAAGCGGCAGGAAGGTAGAGACGAACATCCAGCTCGCTAGTGCAGCACGTGGGAGCAGCAAGAGGGAAGCAAGCAGGAAAGTACACTCCATTCGACGAAGGCAAAGCTGGAGGAAAGGAAGAACGAGGAGAGAAGGCAGGCAAGACGGGTACGTGTGTTTCCCGCACCGGTTTTAGGCAGTGTGAATTGTGTGAGTATGTAAATATGTATGTGCGAGTAAGAAGGTAAAATAAAGAGCGTAGGCATGTGCAGAATGGACAAAAGAGAGTAAGAGTCTTTGTAGGGAGAATGGAGAGAATGAAAGAAATTGAACAATAATGTAGTATACAGAAACTAGATGTATGATACACGCTGTCGCACCGTTGCAGAGACGTGCTCTTTAGTGCTGCTAATGAGCACGATTTGAGAACGTTTTGAGCCCGTTTTTTCTCATACAAAATTTTAAAATGTCGCGCGATAATGTCGGTTGGGTATAGAGAAGGTTTTTCCAACCGTGTGACAGCGTGTATCATACATTTGGTTTCTGTATGCTACATCCCTTCTCAATTTCTTTCATTCTCTTCATTCTCCCTACAAAGCTCTTTCTCTCATTTGTCGATTCCGCACATGCTTACGCTCTTTATTTTACCTTCTTACTCGCACATACAAATTTACATACTCACACAATTCACACTGCCGAAAACCGGTGCGGAATACACACGTACCCGTCTTGCGTGCCTTCTCTCCTCGTTCTTCCTTTCATCCAGCGTTGTCTTCGTCGAATGGTGTGCACGCGTTAAAAATTATTCCTGCTTGCCTCCCCCTCGCTGCTCCCAGGTGCTGCGCTAGCGTGCTGGATGATCGTCCCTACCTTCCTGCCGCCTCTCCTCTACCAGGCGCTAGCACGTTGGAGGATCGTTCCTGCCTTCCTGCCGCTTCTCCTTCGCCCGGCGCTAACGCGTTGAATGATCGTTCCTGCCTCTCCTGTCCTTTTGTTTTTGGCACTGCTGGTGAAAGAGGGAAATATTATCTATTTTGAAACCCGCTGTTCCATTTAACGCGAAGCATGATACTTACCAACTAATTAATTATTTCTATCGTGGTCCGTGCTCACTTCCGTTTGTGCGTGTGTTACGATTTGCTATAGAAAACGAAATTGATTTGATATCACCAATTATTAATACCATTCAGTATGATACAGATTGATATAACCCTTTATTAAAAGCTGTACTTACCAAATAGTTTTTCCGTACTGGTTTCACGAGAAAAAAAAAGACGGGCACGCATCGACGTAGCCTACCGCTTGCAAACTTGATTTCACACTACCACATTTTCATGTGAATGCGTAGCAGCGCCTTCCTCGTGTGGTTATACAGGTATTCCCCGATATACGCCATTCTCGATATACGCGATTTCTCTATACGCTTTTTTCTAAATTTGACGGTTCTTTGAGTAAATTGTACTTATTTGAGACATCGAATGTCAAATGCAAAATAAATTCCCTTGTGGTTGAATATTAAAAACCATTTCAAAGGTATAAAATTGTAATATTCAGTTAAAATCAGATCAAATAACTAATTAAGTGGCCAAAACCTACCACTTCATGCAAAATTATACGAAAATTAGCTATAATTTGACTGAAATCCTCGAAAATCGACTTACGCTAACATTCGAGATACGCTATTGCCTCCGGTCCGAATTGATAGCGTATATCGGGGAGTACCTGTACAATTATACAAAGAGCGGACGAGAGGAGAACGCTTTCGTAAACGATTGGTGTAGCAAGCGAAATTGTACAAGTCCCAGAAAAGCGAGACGCAAGAGTTTCTCTCCAACGATGGAAAGGGATGAGCTAAATGAAACATGCGAATCGTTGATGTGTCACAGCCAAGTCGCAAGCAAATACAGACCAACACCCAGAAGAGCGAGGCAGAATGAAAATTTTTCTGAATGTTAGAATGAGAAAAATGATAGATACACATAAAAATCGCGCGATAATGCCGGTTGGGAAAATCGCTTGGCTCATTGAAAATACAGGCAAAGTTGGCGCGAAGAAAACGCAACACTACGGATTGTATGGAAAATGTTGCGCGTTCAATCCGATTGCCATGCGATTGTCCTGGGGGTTTGCCTGTATTTTCAATGAGCCAAGCGATTTTACCCCCTCCTACACGCGTTGTATCCTAAAGCACGCTTGTCGCGGCAACGTTCACCACATACACACACATCTCCACACTCAGGGTACGACATCTTCCCTGTTGCTGTTCTGGACTCAGACAAAATTTGTGTTTCTACACTTATTGTTAAAAAAGTAGTAGCTCCTAGGATCTGAATTTACAAACAAATATCAAAATGTTATGTTCTGCTAATGATATTGCACTAAATTTAATTGCACTACATTAAGTTTTTACATATCTTTCGTAAGAGTTCGCCAGAGTATGAAAATGTCTATACAATTTGTCATGAATAACTTGAATTTTAAGATTTTCGCGCATAAAATTATGACGCGCGCTGTCTGTGCGGCGGCGTAAGTCGCTACTCGTATAGCCGTCTCGCTTCTTCTTGTGTGTGCTTTACCGTTGCTCACCGCTTCAAGAACATTGCTGCTCACACACACGTCAGTCTGTGGCAAACAATTGGAGGGGGGAGGATGTGTCGGTTTGCTCCAGAAATCGTGTGTGATTTTGGTGTTCTGAATTTGGTTCCATCGCTGTTTGTTTTGGTGGAATTGAAAAGGTAAGAATCATCAACCGATGTAAAAGTGTGAGAGTAAGATGATGCTGATGGTGACTGATGCTTTTCTTTGTTTCTTTTCCTGCTTTCATCCACTGATGGATGGATCGCGATTTTTGCTGTTTCGCGATCTCCTACGGAATCACCTTGCGAAAACACGAGGGGAGGGGAGGGTAGGAGTGGGGTGTGTGTGTGCTTGCCTGCGTGCTTTGTGTGTGTGTTTTTGCGTTCACGTTCTACGGGATCACTTTGCGAAAAACACCAAGGGGAGGAGGAGGTGTGTGTGTGTGTGTGTGTGTGTGTATGTGTTTTTTTTTCTTTGCCGATTCGCACTCTCTCGCGGATCTAGTTGTGTGCGTTAGTTTTTTTTTAGTTTTCAAGAAGAAAAAATCTTTGAAAAATACCTGGGGGAGGATGTGTGTATGAAAGAATGTACTTCAGAAAAGAAAGTGAAAAAAAAAAATATAAAATATGTTAATCGAAGTTTTAAGTGTGTCTGAACTCATTGCAATCCGAAAGAAAGCGAGGGGGCTCTTAAAATGTAGTACACATGTATGCAACATGTATCGTGTCGCCGCGACGGTGTATCTCGCTCAATCCGTTAAGCCTGAAAAGTGCTTCTATCGGATCGTCTAATCGGGCGCCATTTAATCAATCCGTTAGCGAAAAGTCGCATGGATTTTGGTACCGGGGGAAAGATGAAGGGCTCACGCACCCGGTTTGCGTTCAAAAGCAAAGGATTCCAGCAACTTCTTCAGTGAGTGACTGCTTCAACAACCAACAGCATAGGCACATGTAATTATCACATCTAATACTGCATACACTTTTAGGAATAACAAAGTCGCCCGCACAACCAGAATGCAGTACCAAAAACTGGTCGACAAGTTCGAAGATGGCAACAACAACAACAACCAATTGTTGGCGATTAACAATACTGAGCCAAACATAGAACATGAGCAGCCATACAGTGAGATGGCAAATAATGAGCAGCAAAACCCGGTGGTAACCAAAGCTCGACATACACGAAGCCGGAAGCGCAGAAACACCGAAGCGGTGTTGCGCCAAAACGACGAGCTGCTACAGCTCATGAAGCGCAACATAGCGGCGCAAAAAGAATCTACCGCCAATCTAACGCAGGTAGCTGGCGCAATAGAGAATGCAACAGCAGCGCTGAAAGAGGCAATGGAACGCCTGACAATTGGTTAAAAAAGTTTCATTATCTTTAAGTTTTTAATCGTTAGTTTATGTTTAATTTTATTGCTCAGCTGAACTGTGATGCATTTTGTGAACTTTTGTGATGAATAAAAAATAAAAAATAGAACTCAATCGCTAACTTAGTTGCGTTGCCTTTTATTCATCTGAGCTTGGCTCTTCCAATCCATACGCAATACACATGTTGTGTAAGATGCAACATACGTTCGTTATTTGAGTTGCTTTTAACGGGGTGTAGTGCAACTGTCGAGCACCTAACAAACACCTAAATCTATTTTTGAGCAACCCGATCGCGCGCTCCACTATTTCTCTACCTAAAGAATGGTTTTTATTAAAGGCAGCTTCTGTTGTGTTTGGAGCAGGATTACGTTTTGGTGTTATTAACCATGGTTTTGACGGGTATCCAGCATGACCTGTGAGAATTTAAAAAATTATTTACATAAACAAATACCCATAGGATGGTTTAATGTATTACCTAGTAGCTTGAATGCAGTTTCTCCGCTTCGATGTTTTGTTTCGAAAAAGTTGTCCATTCCACTTACATTCCAAATATGTGAATCGTGATTGGCTCCTTCGAATTTGACGTACCGAATTTTCATGAGATGGTCGCAAATCGACCAGTACGAAGAAAAATAATATTGAAGTACACAACAACAGACAAAAAAACTTAAATCTTTACTTACAATCATCGCGTCTAGGCTGTAATAGCCCCTCCGGTTATAATGCTGATCGTAATCGTCCACAGGCGCAATAATTTTTATGTGTGTACCATCAACACACATCACTACACCAGGAATGCCACTTTTTGAGAAGAAGTATCGTCGTGCATCTTGTTGCTCATTTGGTTCCATCGCTAAAGAGATCCATTTGTTCCCAAGAGTTTCTTCGATAATGTTCAAACACTTTGCAAAGGCTACCGGGAAAGTAGGCTGGGCAATAGCTATTTTGTAATCATTACCGGTTCCATTTTGGTAGCTGCCTTCAGCTAGAAATCGCAGAGCAGCAGCCAAAATTTCATTTGGCTTAAGCCCCTTTCCCTTAACCGGTGGGAACTTGGGCTCGATCTCCGCCAGAATGTCAAGGAAAATTTCCTTCGATACACGAAAATTTTTCTTAAATCTGAAAAGAACAACCACATATGTTTAACACGGTTTGCACAAATGAGCCGCATGCTTAACTCACGCTTGGTTAGAAAGCTGTAACGGGTCGAAAACACTTCGAAGCAGTCGGCGCTGTTTTGCCAGATCTACCGTTGTTTCTTTTTCACTGCCGCTATCGTCACTTACGAAGTGGGAGAAAATCATTTCGATGTTTTAAACAAGGATTGTTGTTAGCTTGCGAAACGTATGTATCTTAATTAAACTTGTTTACGTTTTTTTTATTTTGATTTTGAACATTTGGGCACATCGACAAAGGCTTTAACGAAAGAAAAATTTTTACGAAACTTGTCTGTCACAAGAACGGTTTCAAAATGCATACCTATTTTCCGTTTGTCTTGACGCACTTGTCTTGTGTCATTTCCGTTTGTGTTTAATAATCGGGCCTATGGGCTGTGAAATATAGTGCCGATTATGTGACTCAACTGCTTGAGAAAAAGTATCAAAAATGCTCATTTTCTATTATGATCCGTGTTAGAGAACTCGATTTGTCTCTGGTTTGATATATCGAACTGAACGAAGGTCATTTGCATTACCTGATTCAAACGGAGACCGTTTTTTGCCAAACAGCTTTCCGTCAGGTTAAAGCTACGGAAAGCGGTTTGTTTTACGGTTTAACTACTAAATACATATATTTAAACCACATGAATTGCATGTAATTAAATTCAAAAGGGATTTTTTGTAATTATTCACTACAAAAAGGGTGGGAATTACAAAATACACAGAAATTAGAAAATCATACCACAAGCGCTACTTTTCATGACATTGCCAAACACATTTAAAGAACAATAATATGCCACACGTAGAAATAATTTTAAATTGGTACGATACTTCCTGCGTTACGCGTTGCAGTTTGTTTTGACAAACAAGTCCATTTCAGATCAATTTGGTAGCAATGTCTCGAGTCAACGAAAGAAGTCTCTAACAAGCTTGTATAATACCGATTTCGTTTCAGTTCGTGTAGCGCGATTTTGTTTGACACATTTCCGTTTGAATCAGATAATCGACACTTATGTTTACAGTTTGAGTTTGAGAAGTTTTCCATCGCTTTGCGCAGCGGGCAAAGTCTGGCATTATCGTAAACGAAATGGCGGAATAAAGAGACTAATTTGTTGACAACAGCTAAATTATCAAAAAAAACCTTTAACGTGTTCGGCTCTGAATTATTTTCCGCTTCGTTCAAAATGATACATTTTGAAGTATCGCATTCTAGATTCACACTGTCGTTCGACAATCACGGAAAAAAATCTTTTGACACGATGATATTTTTTTTGGTGTATTAATTTTATTGTAATTTTCCCGGGATACAAGTAACTTAGGTCGTGTTGAACGCAGTTGGCTTTGCGTTTATCGTCATCAAAAATTCAGTGGCGTTAATGAACAGAATTAGCTTATTCTGAGTGAAACAAGGTAGTAAAGAAACATATTCCAATTCCAATATTGTTAAATAAAAATGTCATAAATATCAGGAGAAAAGCGGAAACTCCGTGAAATTCTAGCAGAAGGTTGTGTGGGTTTCGAAAATGGACACTTCGTTTGTACTATCGACGAAGTAAATGGTTGTAAATATAGGCAAAAGAATGGATAATAGAGCCAGATAATTTTATACGCCATATACGATCGGTACACCCAGATTTGGCAAAATCCCGAAGATTACTGCAAGAGGACGGTGATGTCCTGATAAAGAAAAGGAAAGTTTCCAAAGTTCCGGTGGCCATTGACCGGCAATAGCTCCTGGAAGGTATTTAATATATTGAATTTTTTTTTTTGGTGTGGCGATTCTGTCAAATAATGTTTACATAAGCTTTAGCAATAACAATAAGTATAAATTAAATATTTTTTAATTCTTAAACGGTCTCTAAATTGTCGTTTCGTTTCATTAAAATCAAAATGGCCTATATAAAAAGGTATGATGAAGCTATCATGTTCCCATAACGTACCTATGATGTGCGTCGAATGGGAAGGCTTAGGGTTGATTCTGCAAACTTTTTGTCATGCGTTGAAGATGAACCTCAACCGTTCTAATATTGTTTGCCATCTTGGAGCTGCTGCTCGAAAAATTCGCCAGGAAATTACCACCATTTTGAAAGGAAAACTGAACTGAAAATTGACTTGAACTCGTCTTGGACGCCACATATTGGGGATCAACATCCAATATTATTATGAATTACAAAAGGATATTGTCATTTATCCAATTGGTAAAAATTCTCATTCTCAACTTAATCTTTTTTAATACACGCGTGCGAGTTGCAGCGGATTTCATGTTTCACGTATCTTGAAAGTTTTGATGAAGTATGAATATTAAAAATTTTTGAAAACAAAGATCATAGAAATACTCACTCTATATGAAATTTAGTTGGTACAAATTTTCACGGTTACCTGTGATAATGGTGCGAACGTGATCGTTGCTGTTAAGCATCTTCAATCTGATGCCCAGGTCATGTTCAACCCACTTGAGGACGAAGAAAACTGTCCACTTCCGAATCATTATTTAGATTAGACAGAAACCATTGAAAAATAATTTTACCAATGTATCACTCTTGTAAGATGTGCCGTTCGTACCATGCAACTTTCGGTAGTAGATGTGATCAAAATAAAAAAAAAGACATTCGATGGGGAGATTCGTGAATGTACTGCAGTATCGAATAACTGCCGGAAAATTATTTACAAGACAATCATCAACAATGAATCTCTCCCACCTCTCTACACAACAACCAGGTGGGGAGGTATTTTCGAAATGTCGAACCATTTTTATAAAGGAGGATTTCGTCAACGAACTGAGTCAGCAACATTCGGTGTTGGAACATTTATAAGGTTCCACGGCACTGTCAGCGTTATGGGGACAAAAACATATAAATAGGTGAAAGGTGTCAACTTTCGGCTCTTTCTCTAACACAATTTCGACCAGTGTAGAATAAAACTAATTTTTTGGCACTCGTCCACCAGCCTAAATAATTTGTTTAAAGTTTGTTTAAAGTGTCGTCCTGTCGTGTTCTTGTACAAAAATTCGTTTTGTGTTATTTTTTGTTAATAAAAAAATGAAAACTCGCACCTCAGTACGTGTAGAAGCTGCCGCTGAAGCAGCAACCCAACCGGCAGCGGTTGTAGCAAGAAGTGGTGTTAAGACCCGTGCTAAACGTCGTGCAGAAGGTCAGGTCAGACAGTCGACCGTGGAAACAAGCAGCGGAATTTATGTGAGACCTGCGCATAAAATAGCAGTATTAGATATAGAACGAAAGTAATTACTTACCTCGCAAGCAGACCGCATTACGCAACCACGTTATCAGAACGGAAGGTAAACAAGGCTGACAGTTAGGATATCGTGAGACAACAGCATAATTGATCTAGATCAATATAACAACGTCTCACTCGGGGGACAATGTTGGAACATTTATAAGGTTCCACGGCACTGTCAGCGTTATGGGGACAAAAACATATAAATAGGTGAAAGGTGTCAACTTTCGGCTCTTTCTCTAACACAATTTCGACCAGTGTAGAATAAAACTAATTTTTTGGCACTCGTCCACCAGCCTAAATAATTTGTTTAAAGTTTGTTTAAAGTGTCGTCCTGTCGTGTTCTTGTACAAAAATTCGTTTTGTGTTATTTTTGTTAATAAAAAATGAAAACTCGCGCCTCAGTACGTGTAGAAGCTGCCGCTGAAGCAGCAACCAAACCGGCAGCGGTTGTAGCAAGTAGTGGTGTTAAGACCCGTGCTAAACGTCGTGCAGAAGGTCAGGTCAGACAGTCGACCGTGGAAACAAGCAGCGGAATTTATGTGAGACCTGCGCATAAAATAGCAGTATTAGATATAGAACGAAAGTAATTACTTACCTCGCAAGCAGACCGCATTACGCAACCACGTTATCAGAACGGAAGGTAAACAAGGCTGACAGTTAGGATATCGTGAGACAACAGCATAATTGACCTGAGATCAATATAACAACGTCTCACTCGGGGGACAATGTTGGAACATTTATAAGGTTCCACGGCACTGTCAGCGTTATGGGGACAAAACATATAAATAGGTGAAAGGTGTCAACTTTCGGCTCTTTCTCTAACACAATTTCGACCAGTGTAGAATAAAACTAATTTTTGGCACTCGTCCACCAGCCTAAATAATTTGTTTAAAGTTTGTTTAAAGTGTCGTCCTGTCGTGTTCTTGTACAAAAATTCGTTTTGTGTTATTTTTTGTTAATAAAAAAATGAAAACTCGCGCCTCAGTACGTGTAGAAGCTGCCGCTGAAGCAGCAACCCAACCGGCAGCGGTTATAGCAAGTAGTGGTGTTAAGACCCGTGCTAAACGTCGTGCAGAAGGTCAGGTCAGACAGTCGACCGTGGAAACAAGCAGCGGAATTTATGTGAGACCTGCGCATAAAATAGCAGTATTAGATATAGAACGAAAGTAATTACTTACCTCGCAAGCAGACCGCATTACGCAACCACGTTATCAGAACGGAAGGTAAACAAGGCTGACAGTTAGGATATCGTGAGACAACAGCATAATTGATCTAGATCAATATAACAACGTCTCACATATAAATCATAAAAACATATAAATAGGTGAAAGGTGTCAACTTTCGGCTCTTTCTCTAACACAATTTCGACCAGTGTAGAATAAAACTAATTTTTTGGCACTCGTCCACCAGTCTAAAAAATTTGGTTAGTAATTTCATGTTAGAATTTCTAAGTGGAAAAATAAAAGTGAGTTTATATAAAAGTGCAAATACAATCTGTCTTAAGTCAGGAACGGCACTAAGTGATGACAAGTTCACTACAACATCACCCAGCGTTGAATGGCGTTAGACCTAATTGAAACGAATGTTTTCTCCACATAATGTAATCCTATCTTGTGTAAGGAGTGCAACTCAGAAGACTGCTTGCGCGGAATCAAAGCGTTGACTGGGTTGGCTGTTACACCCGTAGACAGTTAGCTGAACATGAGAATCCATAAATCGAACTGGCCACAGTTGCGTAGTCGAAATATAACCACTTCCTGTTCTTCACAATTGGAAGCGGTTCCGGAAGGTAGGTGCAAAACTCCGACCTCGGAGACTTCTGGAGCCGTCCGGAGCCGTCGGAGCCGCTAGTCGGCAGCCGGAGCCTTCGGAACCGTTGGAGTCTTCAGAGCCTTTCGCAGCCGTCGGAGCCATCCAGGACTGTGCGGAGCCGTCAGAGCCGTCCGGAGCCGCTAGTCGGCAGCTGGAGGCGTCGTAGTCGTTGGAACCGACGAATTGGAGTTGTATATATATAGTAGCTGGCCCGACAAACTGAATTATTCCGAAAAAAAACTAAAATATTCCATTATTGCTTTTTTACTTGGGATATTTGTATCGTGCCCGTATCCCCTCAGGATCCGATGATCGAGTGTAAACCGCCAGGTACCTTACACAAAGTGTCAAAGTGCTGTATACAACATAACAACAATCCTGCTCTTAACATAACAACTCTGTATGGGAGTTAGAAAATCATTATTAAATTAATTTTAGTGTAATATTTAAACGATTTTTAAGTCTTAAAACCTATTCTCATACCACCATAAGGTGTGTGCAAAGTTTCGTTGAAAATGATCTAGCCGTTTCGGAGGTTGCTCGCAACAAACACCGTGACACGAGATTTTTATATATATAGATAAAGATATAAATATATATATATAAATATATATATATATATATATATATATATATATATATATATATATATATATATATATATATATATATATATATATATATATATATATATATATATATATATATATATATATATATATATATATTTATATCTATATTCTATATCAGGTGTTAGCCGCAAAACGGTTAACGAATGGTTTAAGCTTCTTAGGGTGCGATGTTGTAGTGCGTATGTTGAGGAGAATAGGCGGATGATAGGAGGCCCAGGACTAACGGTGGAGATCGACGAGTCCCTCATCGTAAAACGTAAGTAAAACCGAGGCCGATTGCCAAGGACTGGGGAGCCATGGTTGGTAGGGGGTATTTGTAGGGAAAATAAGGAAATTTTCTTAGAGATAGTCGGTAGGAGAACTAGGGAAAATTTGCACGACCTAATCCTCGAGAGTGTTGATTGGGGCACCACAATCATAACCGATTGTTGGAGAGCATACGATACTCTCGAGGATTATGGATACGTGCATAAAAAGGTGAATCATTCAGTTAGCTTCGTAAATCCAGAAGATAGGGAAATACACACTCAGGCTATAGAAAATTTATGGGGTAAAATTAAGCCCTTTTTGAGGAGCAAGGGAACAAATAAGAAGACGTTGATCTCGTACATCAGAGAGTACGAGTTCAAACGGTGTAGTACGAATGTTTTTGAAAGCATTCTGCTCGCCTTAAAAGCTGAGTAGGCCCAGCTTAGGACCAGCATAGGGATCCATTTATTTTTTTACGACTATTTTAATCACATTTTATCATTCAAGGTGGCTAGCAAATGCTGAGAAGTGTTTTAAGCACGATTAAAATAATCATGCTCACACATTATCAGAACTCCGACCCCAACCTCCACGTGGTGCTGGCTGGACTACAACTGTTGCACAAAATGTGCAACAATTGTACACCAACTGGGGCGGGGGTATTGTGTTTTTTGTTTGTCGTTTCAGATCACCGTTTTGCTGTCGATCAACGGATACATTTATAGTTTTGCTTGCAGCAAAACAAAGGTAGGTTACAATAATACTTACGTTCCATTTTGTAACAAACTAATTATTGTAACTATTTTTTTCAGTAACTTTTATGTGCGACATCTAACCACCAATCCATCTCAGAACCATGTCCTGTCGACACTCTCACCAAGGACGGTTTTATATGATGTATGCGGCGTGCGGAGTGAGTGGCAAACGGTACGTGGTTAATACTAATAATAAGAAAATTGCTCTTGTAGTCACAATATATGACACATTTTCTTTTATATTGCTTACAGATACTTCATCTAAGCTGCTCAACGTTTTCTTCCTCTGCTGCGGTATCGGAATCGTAACATCGTAAATATGGTGAGTCCTTCATAGCACATGATTAGTAATACTAACCATTAACATGCAATATTGTTTCTTCTACCAGGCCCCAGCGACCTATTTCTATTGTTGCGACAAATGTCAGCACGCGTCGTACGAATCATCGGTGGTATGCTGTTCGAAGAACAAAGCTGTGAACCCACAGCCCGATTGCACGATCAGCACAGTTACAGCATAGCGTAAGGTTCAACACCTGGAGCTCGCGTTGAGCTAACAGCACGGTACCGTCAACGACACGATCGGTCACCCAACGCCATGCCCGTCGAATGATCCGCCCTCCACCGACCAATCTGCTGACGCCGATGGGTGCCCAATCGCGCAACTCGGAAACAGAATCTGCCTCACCCCCACGACCGTGACATTACTATTAGATAATAATATGCTACCGTTGAGAAGCCCAACGATAAAAGCCAGCCTAGCATTTCGTATTCGGTTGTCGAGTTGGGGTAACCCGAGCAACAAACACCTTGTTGTGTAGTCGTTGTTACTGCCCCACGAACGGAGCGCGAAATATTAAAAGAGTGTTAGCAATCACTACGTTTAAGCAATCGTAGAAAAATGGGAAAAAAATATCGGGCTAGGATTACATTCCTTAAATATGTATGTGACAAAGGGAAATTATTAGATTCTGCCAAAAATCGCTGTTGAGGTTTTTGTTTTGCTTTTGTTTGATCGAATCAGTTTAGAACCGTTATTCACTAATTTGATTGAATACTTAATACTCCACTTATTAATTGATGGTTCTCATGGCCATTTCAAAAATATAAAAAAATGTTTGCATATTTTGATTTGTATTTTCAATACAATACACGTAAAGAATTTTTTTTTCGATTTTTTTTATTTGTTCGAAAAATAATTTTGATAATTATTCTTATAAAACTCGTAAAACCTACGTTAAAAAAATATAATAAAAACTTCTTAAAATCGTTAAAATATATTTTTTCTCTTAAACCTGTCGAGAGTATAGGGCCAATTATGTGACTAAAGTGTTTTAGAAAAAGTATCAAAAATGCTCATTTTCTATTACAGGGTTTCCCACGATTTATTGGTTGGTTCCCACGATTTATTGGTGCGTTCCCACGATTTTTGGTCATTTCCCATAATTTTTTGGTAGCAACCCACGATTTATTGGTCGGTTCTAAATATTATTGGTCGTTTCCCAAATATTATTGGTCGGTTCCCAAATATAATATAATATAATACCGACCAATAATATTTGGGAAACGACCAATAATATTTGGGAACCGACCAATAATATTTGGGAACCGACCAATAAATCGTGGGTTGCTACCAAAAAATTATGGGAAATGACCAAAAAATCGTGGGAACGCACCAATAAATCGTGGGAACCAACCAATAAATCGTGGGAAACCCTGTATGATCCATGTTAGAGAACTCGATTTGTCTCTGGTTTGATATATCTAAGTGAACGAAGGTCATTTGCATTACCTGACTCAAACGGAGATCGTTTTTTGTTCAACAGCTTTCCGTCAGGTTAAAGCTACGGAAATCGTTCAGTTTTATGGTTTAACTATTCAATACATATTCTTAAATCAAACGTATTGCATGTAATTACTTTCAGAAGGGATTTTTTTTTTGTAATTATTCACTGGAAAAATGGTGGGAATAACAAAACACACAGAGATTGGAGAATCATACCACAAGCGCTACTTTTCATGACATTGCCAAACACATTTAAAGAACAATAATATGCCACACGTAGATTTAATTTTAAATTGGTACGATACTTCCTGCGTTACGCGTTGCAATTTGTTTTGGCAAACAAATCCATTTCAGATGTATTTGGTAGCAATGTTTCGAGTCAACGAAAGAAGTCTCTAACAAGCGTGTATAATACAGATTTTAGTGCCGATTATCTAAATCAAACGGAAACAATCTCAAACAAACTCATTGGTAACGAACGGATTCAAAATTCGCATTATACAAGATTGTTAGAGAAGCCTTACGTTTCGTTAAATTTTGTTTCGTTCACTTGAGACGTTGCTGTCAATTTGATTTGTCAACGGGTTTGTTATTCAAAACAAAAACGCATGTAAATTGGAAACAGCAAGTGCAAAGTTTGTGATTTATCCGGTTGTAAATTTTTTACTTGCGAAAATATGATTTTCGCGTGTAACGTTTCCGACAGCGATAATAGTGATGAAGAGAGACGTATAGCAAACCTTGCAAACCAGCGTCGATTACTTCGTTGTTCTTTTGAACCGTTGGACCTAACAGACAAAGCGTAAGCATCGTTTTCATAAGCGTTTACTAACAGGTCTTCTTTCAGCGCCACACATGATGCTATAAGGCTCGTTACCGGGAGGATTAATCTTTCTGCACCGGCGCGGCCATTTCGGCTACGTTCTTATCGTCCCGCAAACCCTTTTTTATGATCAACATGTTTGCCGAACAGCGTCCCTGTCACAGCAGATTCATTGAAAGCTTCGCTTCTCGTCGGACGGAAATGGTTGCTGACAAGGGCAAGGGACCGACCACCCCAACTGCTCTCTTTCACACGATCGTTGCTTCCTTCGCTTCGCGATGTGCCGATTAGTGATGTGCTGTATGGAGCGCACCCACGGCTCCGATCCGACTCCGACTATTGTTAGTTGGATTCCGACTCCGGCAAATGGAACCACTAGATCCGCCCGGAGTCGGAGTCGTTCGAGTCGACCGAGTCGTCCGGAGTCGACGACTCCGAACGACTCCGAACGACTCCGACTCCGAACGACTCCGGACGACTCCGGACGACTCCGGACGACTCCGAACGACTCCGAACGACTCCGGACGACTCCGACTCCGGGCGACTCCGACTCCGGGCGACTCCGGATGATTCCGGACGACTCCGAACGACTCCGAACGACTCTGAACGACTCCGGATGACTCCGGATGACTCCGACTCCGGGCGACTCCGGGCGACTCCGGGCGACTCCGTACGACTCCGGACGATTCCGAACGACTCCGGATATTGCAGCGCGGACCCACCTTCCGGAGTCGATTCCGAATTTATCGGAGTCGGATCGGAGTCGACAACGGATTTTTGCCAACTTTACCCATCACTAGTGCCGATCATTGCTGTTAACTGACACCCAATCTTCTCGAGCTCGATCCCGCACTGCTCCAGGCCCGGTTACACGATTGGCCCTTTCTTCGTTTCAGGAAGGATGCAAGTACGCAGGTTATTCGGCGATCGTTTGCATACACGGCTAGAACTGGATATATTTTGCAGTATATGCCTCTGAAAAATGTTCTGCCGCGTCGTATCGATCCCACACTCGCCAAGCAGCTCCTATCGAACGCCAGCGAACGGTGTTCAGGCTTAGGCACGGAAGCCCTGCCAGTTGATTCGTGTTTTACGAAACACGAAGATCATTCGTTGAGTTCGGAGCGTTCGGACACGATCGATTAGTTTATAAGTATAAGTGAATTGCGTGAAATAAACTCTCTTCTAATTGTGCAATACAAGGAACAACACCCGGTAATTATAAAACGCTAGAAAAACCCGATACTCCAATCGCATTCCGGGGCAACATGTATCTTCCGAAAATGTCTTACCCGAAGCCCTAGAGGCAAATGGAATTACATGTTACCATGTTTCTGTGACTGCTATGTTCCAATTTTGGTCATATTCGATGAGCCCAACGCGTATACCTGCGCACCGTCTCACTGGTGTCGTTCGCATCTCGCTCCTGCTATTGCAAGCTCGAGATCGTTCGCTGACGTTCCATTATTCTAATCGCCTACCGTTAGATTCGCTCCTTTTTTTAAATTATTTTTATTTTTTATACAGGACGTCCATTTCGCTTCTAATTCAAATATATTAAAATACTTGGTTTTACAGATTTAAGAAAAATTTCAGAGTTTCTAAACGTCTGTTTGTGGACATTCTGAAAGAAATTGAAAATTTGCGCCTGTAAGATGCAAAGGACTTTAACAGAAGGAAAAATTTGCTGCTACGCTTAGATTCCTAGCTGAGGGAAGTTATCAGACCGGTGTGGGAAACGATTTTAACATCGCAATCGCACAGCCTACATTCTCCGTGATATTTACTCAGTGCCTAAATATCATTGAGCAAACTTTTTCAGCTAAATGGATCAATCTAGAAATGGAACCCGGCCAACAGCAGGAGGCGAGACGATATTTTTTCGGTAAAAGTGGGATTCCGGGTGTTGTTATGTGTGCGGATGGAACACATATAAAAATGATTGCTCCACAAAATGATAGAGATCAACACTACAATCGAAAAGGATTTTATAGTTTAAACGCATTGATTGTAAGTATTACACAAAGCTTGTATGCAGTTGACTATGTGTTTTTAATGCATTTTTATTTATTATTATTATTATTTTATAATTTATTCATTATTCATTATTCATTCATCACAAGTTGACAGTTCGTTTCGTAAATGCCAAGTTTAGCGGGGCGAACCATGATTCACATATATGGAATGTGTGTGGAATAGACACTTTCTTTGCAGAAAAGAACCAAAACGGAGAAGCTAGCTATTTTGTTTTAGGTAAATAGCAGCAACTACGTTAAATTCGAGAGGCTAATTTTTTTTTTCTCAGCAGCAGATGCAGCATATCCGTCTAAGCCATGGTTGATTACGCCAAAACGTAATCCTGCTCCAAGGTCGCCAGATGCTGATTACAACACCAAACATTCGCAGGGCAGAGAAATTGTGGAACGCACTATTGGCATGATAAAGAACAGATTCAGGTGCATATTAGGAGCACGGCAGTTGCATTACACGCCAGAAAAAGCAACACAAATAACTAATGTGTGTTGTATTTTACACAACATGTGCATTAGTTATGACTCAGTTGATGGTGAATATTTAGAATCTGAATTGTGAAAAACTAGGTTTTTGCGACGCCACATTGGCCCTTAATTGCAGGAGGTATACTATCTTACCTATAAACATAAAATTAAAGCATTTGAGCTCGTGTATGAAAGATTAGATAGTTTAGAAAATATTGGAATTCGTCGAGTTCGAGGTAATGCTATACATAAAATATGAATTTTATTTACATACACAATTATTTCAGTTCGGTTTTTATTTTCACAGTTCCTAGTTCACATAGCTAATACAATAATGAGTAATATATAATATAAACGTGTAATATTAATTTGACGATAGTAATTTATTAATATTTATTTCTATCATTCATATTACTCATATAAATATCAATAAATTACTTGGCCTAATGCTTAATACTACGTTTTTGACTGAGCTTTCAACTGCTCTGTCAACGCTTTTAAAAGCTGCAGTTGATTCAGCCTGAGCCGCTATAGCTCTTTCTTGCAGTTCGCATAACTGCTTCATCTGTTTCAGCATTTCCTTATTTTGTTCTAAGACGTCTTCAGTAACTTTTCTTTTGCGCTTTCTAGAGCTCAAATTTTTTTTTGCAGTATTATTGCTGACTGGCTCTATTTCATACGTTTCCTCTATATATATAATGCCATCCTGAGTGCTCTTATCGCTGCCACTTTGCTGTGGTATATGAATATTTGGTTCAGGAGGTGGATTTTCATTATTAATCGTATTATTTTTCAGTCCATGACAGTTTCCTGAATTCCCTACTAATGTTAAATGCAAATTACAGAAATTTGCCACTCTTTCCTCTAAGTCATTTAATGGCTTTTGGGCGAATGGCCCACCCCCAGTAGCATTAAGGGATTTTTTATTGTCCCGCAGCTTCCTTTTCACCGCACATTTATAATCAAACCAAACCTGAAATATAAAACAATAAATTATAGTATATTAATTTGCCAGGTGCATCCCATGCCATGCCATACAACATGACATCAACGGCATGTTGGCGACGATAGAAAAAAAATTTAATGGTAGTAGTGCCCAATAAAAGCGTCTCGAGAGAGTGACAGAAAAGAGAACAATGGTATCACATATTAATACCAACATAAGCACGCGTATATATTACAATAAGAAATATAAAAACGTACAAGGTCGCACTGGGTTTTATTGGCGGTCCCAGAGCATTTAGGTTGGACTCCACTTTAGTCCAGAAGCTTTTTTGATCTCCCTTAAATAGCCCTCGTGCTATTTCGGGTACCTCTTCTCGCAGCGTAACCAACTGCTGGTATTGTACTCTAGTAGTACGTGCTTCACCAGTTTTCCTATATAACATAAAAAAAAAATCGGTGTGTTATTCACATTATTTTCACTGCATAATATCATTTCGATTTTTTTTAATTTTTGTACTTACATTTTGCGTAATTTGTTCCAGATATTGATAACAATGCACAATTTATCAACTCACTTTCCGTCACTTCGACCTAACGGCAAAACGTTTAATAAAAACCGGTCTTCTTTTGAGTCAGGTAATGCAAACGCCCGTCAAACTGCTTCGTTAAGTTTGGTATGTCAAACGAGAAGCAATTGAGGTGTCAAACTCGCATCATAATACCAACACAGAGTTTTTGAGACTTTTTCTCACGCAATCGAGTCAGATAATCGGCACTTTTGTTTCAGTTCGTGTAGCGCGGTTTTGTTTGATACTTTTCCGTTTGAATCAGATAATCGACACTTATGTTATTTATATTTTTGAACAATTTTTAAATGCGTTAGTTAGCACAAAAAACATGTTTTTTGAAGTATCTTTATAGTTATGGTACGACCATACATTTGTTTTTTTTCGTAATAAGTCGTGTAAAAATGTTTTAAAAATAAAAAAAATCTACAAATATGTGAAAAAGTATTCAGCACATCTCATACATTCATTGTTTTTATTTATCTCTTACGGATTTTCCGCAAATCGCAAAATACGACTGTTCATATAGTTGTGGTAGGCGCTCTATTAAGGACAAAGTATCCGACTGCGTTATACTTAACACATCTCAAAAGCTCTTTTAAGCAAGTATTACCTCTTAGGTCAATACACCAAACAGAAGAAGATAAAGAATGATATGTTTAATCCTTTGACAGTCTCAAAAATTTTAGAAATTGCGCAAACCCATAATTAAGTGATGGCAAAAAGTTTACAAAAGAAAATAATTTTGGCCCATTATGCAAACCGTTGCTTTACACAAAAGATGATGAGCAATATGTGTCAAAATCATTGTATTATTTCCATCCCCCTCTCCCTACGCGACAATGAATCGAAACGGGGAACAAAAGCACAGCCCGAATCTCACATGGGCAAATTACTGAATTTGTTAAACAAATCTATGATTTTATTCATGGGTTTCTAAATAAATGAGAAATTATCTTCGTTGCTTTTTAGCTATAAGGGGCACACATATTGTTTATGCTTAAAGCTTTTTCCAACATATGTCATTACGTTTCGTGTCACCCATAAATAATACTAATTATTCTGCAATGGGATATCAATAAGTCACTGAAAGCCAGGCCAACTGGTAATACAGACAGGACTTGACCGACCACAGTTGCTACGCCAAAGGCGAAGAAGAAGAAAACAATCCCTAACCCATTACTGAAGATGCTGAACCTCAAATGATGTATAAATATGGTTGACATATTCACGTGTTTAGTATGTTGCAAAATTTAATATAGACAGTTATATAAATTTCTGATTTCCTTCTGCCCCATTAACAGTTTGGCAGACCTATTCAAGCGTAAACGTATCCACCACCCAACGTCATGCAATCTGGTTAGCCAAACCTAATTGTCAAACATATACGGAAAGTGGTGACCAAAAGGGGGTCCTACGCGGACATGCCGGTTTATACAGGCTTTCCAGACTTTATTCATTGCCACGCAGCCGATTGACTATCCCTTGCTACGGGGGAGGATAATGATTCTAGGCTTGAACCCATGACGGGCATGTTATTGAGTCGTTCGAATTGACGACTGTACCACGGGACCGCCCCCACTTCAAATAAGAAGTGTGTTTAAATTAAAGAAGTTGAGAATGAAGAAGAAAATCATTGGAGTACATTCATCATTAGATACACATTGGAAACACCATGATAAAATATGAGGGATACAGATTTGACAGGATTTTGATAGTTCAAATAAGAGGAGTTTTCCAATTGGAGTGGTATCATATTAGAGAGACAGTTTGACAGTTTGAAAATGACAGAAAAACAGAAAAATGTGGCTACCGTTCATCACCATTTGTATTTCACATTTACAGAAACTAGACGTTTTAGTAACTAATACACAACACCGTTTGTTAGACTTGTTACATATGACCCATCTAATATTATTACTCTTTCAAAACAACCCAATAATTTAATTGTACTGGTAGGAAAGGCGCCAAGTACATTCATATGTACTGCAAGGGAACGAACCAAAATAACAACGTGGCCAGGTTTGACTACAAGAATGGTGAATGGTTTTTTTATTATATATAAATATATTATGTAAACCAGGGGTCTAAAAACTTTTCAATTCGCGGGCCGCATTACTTCGTAAATAATGTTGTTGAGGGCCATTTTGACGTTACTTTTGGTAATGAGAACGTTTAAATCTCGTTTTCATATGAAAAACTTAATGAATATTTTAAAATTCTGCTTTTTTCTTTTTCTAGTACAGTGGAGCGCCGTTTATCCGGGTACCTTTTATCCGGCTGTCCGTTTATCCGTGCTGTTGAGAAATTACAGTTCAATACAATGATGACATTGCGTTACGAGGAGGATATTTGAAAAAGCGATTAATTGAGCATATTGTCATAACAAAAGACCCGATAATTCAAGGCAAATTTCAAATATTCTTGTGGAAAAAGTATGAAGTTAATAAGAGCTGGGTTATTTTTATCAAAAAATAAGGTAATATTCCAAAAATTCTTCTTCTTCTTAAATTCGGCGTAAACGTCATACGTGAACATACCGGCCTTTACAGGCGTACCCCTAGTTACGACGATTCGCAGATACGACGATTTTGATTTTGACAGTGAAAAGTTGTCGCTGGCAAGAATTTGATGTATTTTTTCTTAATTTCTGTGCTGATAACCGTTACACACACATTTTCAAAGAATCTTTAACTACCCGATCTTCAATATTTACATCGTGCAAACTACTTTTGCTGTAAAATTAATACATTATCAAACATTGTTGCAAATAAAAATCACAATACCATAGATTTCGTCATTTCAACTTCGGTAATAAACTAAACATTGGGGCCCTTTCCGTTTGAAATTCGTAGGCTGAAATTTCAGTCTGTCAGCTGTTTGCATTGTATAGCAGTTTTCGAGCAGCTATCTAATTGAGTATAATATACAGGTGGGCTTATCCCAAGGTGTATGAATTTAGAAGGCTGATTTTTATCGCTTCTGCTTCTGAATGGAGATTTTAAGAGTGTTTTGAGTATTCAAACTTCAAGAAAGCTTGTTTGAACAAAAGTTTTCACTCGTTCTGTCAAAAAGTGATATTCAAATTTGGTTATAAAACATGCTATGAGACCTCCTGGACTACATGCACTTTGATTCTGGATTCCACCACGTGATCTCTTTAATGCACCTTGGGATAAATGTAAACAACACCGTGTTTTCGAGCAGGTCTAATTCTAGCTTTGTGGCTAGAATAATCTAGACTGAAAATTGCAGGCTAGTTTTTTTGTGTGGTTTTGTACGGATTGTTTACATGATTTCAGCCTCCAACTGTCAAACTCCATGCAAAAACTAACTAGAATCGTGAAGGCCCCCATCATTAGATCTTAATGAAACCATCAAGAATAGGAGAATGGAAGGGGATGAAGAGGAGAAAGTGGTAAAAGAAGCACAACAAATCATGTCCTAAACCAGGGGCCTCCAAACTTTTCAGCTCGCGGGCCGCATTGCTTCAAAAATAACTATGTTGAGGGCCATTTGACGCTACCTTTCACTGATGAGTGAACGTTTAAATCTCGTTTTTATAATAAAATACCAACGATACTTGTACAGTTTCGTGTTACTAAAGCTTGATTTTTGTCTAAGAAAAGTAAAAAATACATTTTAATTTAAAAAATTAATAATAACGTATGTTTAATCTCACTATTTCGGATAATTTATTTTCCGCGTTTCGGTGTAACCTTCAAACCTTTAATATTTACCAGCAGTTATTCGTTGTGCAGCAAAATTGGAAGAGAGAGTTTATTCGCGACATACACTGTTATTTATAAACTACTCGATCGAGCCGAACACTCGAAATTGAACGAAGAATGTTCGTGTTTCGTTAAGCACGATATGAAGTGACAGGGCTGTGCCTGAACATCCTCCCCCCCTTGACGCAAGTCAACAAACAAAACAAAAACAATCAAAATAAACAGAAATTAGGTGCATGTGCTCTCGTCGGCCTCTGCCACAGGTAAGATACAAATTTTTGTTATCGGACGAGTTACGATACCTTTTGATGTTTTCAGTGTTACTACCCGTGTCAGCTTGTCGTCTCCGGTGTGCACCTGTACGATACGTGCGAGTGGCCAACGGGTTGGGGGGAGGAAATCATCCTTCAGGATAACCAGTCTGCCAGGTAAGATGCTGTCGTTCCTCTTCGCCATGGTGTTATCACGTTGCATCTCTTGCAGGTATTCCGTCGTCCAGTGCTTCCAGAAGCGCTGCACCATTACTGCCACTTCTGCAAGTCGCTGAGGGTGCAGGAACGAAGATGGGTGTAGTCCGGCTCGGGGACAGCATGCATCGATGTGCCCACGAGGAAATGCGCTGGGGTAAGTGCCGATAGCTCGTTAGGGTCGTCTGACATAGGTAGGAGAGGACGCGAGTTCATCGCCGCCTCAATCTGATGTAGGACAGTTGTGTAGCCTTCGTAGGATAGTCGCGTGCTGCCTAACTGCCGAAAAAGGTGTCGCTTGGCGGTCTTCACAGCTGCTTCCCACAATCCGCCGAAATGTGGTGCCTTGGGAGGGGTGAAGTGCCAATTGATGCCGCGGTTAGTGCAATCTGTCACAATTAGATGTAGCTGCTGTTCATCGCGAAACATTTCGAACAGCTCGTGAAGCTCCCTCGCCGCGCCTTCGAAGTTTTTCCCGTTGTCCGAATGTATGTGTGCCGGTAAACCGCGTCGTGCTGTGAATCTGTGTAATGCAGCTAAAAAACCAGCAGTAGTTAGATCACTTACCAGCTCCAAGTGTACGGCCTTAGTGGAAAAACACACAAACACGCAGAGGTAGCATTTTCCCGGGGCGGCTCGTTTATGGGCTGGCTTCAGGTATAATGGACCGGCGTAATCCACTCCGGTAACACTAAAAGGCCGGCTGGGAGTGATGCGCTGCGCTGGAAGCTGTCCAAGTTGTTGCTGTTCAAGTGTCGGTCGCTGTCGAATGCACCGAAAACAATTCTGCACAATGTGCTTAACAAGATGCCTTCCATCTAACGGCCAAAACTCTTCGCGAATTCGAGATAAGAGCAGCCTTCCTCCTCCATGACGAAGCTCCTCGTGTTGATACTTTGCGATCAATTGCGCGAACGGATGTTTCTTGGGAAGCAAAACAGGATGCTTCGCTTGGTAGGGAAGTTGAGATAGTCGTAAACGTCCACCTACACGGATGATCCCTTGTTCGTCAAGGAATGGACTTAGTGCACGTAAAGGTGATTGCCTCATGACTTCGTTTCCCTTTTTGAGCTGCCCGAGTTCAGCTGAAAATGCATCCTGCTGTGCTAGGCGGCTTAACACAGTGTTTGCTGTTTCCATGTACTCGGGTGTGACGATTAAAGGTGCGGGGTGCTGTGCTGCTGTTCGCTGAGTGCGTGCCTTTTCCTTAGCGTTACGTGTGAAGCGAATGCAGTATGATACGATACGCAGCAATCGCTTGTAGCTAGAACACAACGCAAACCAAGGGTGATTAGTGGTTGTGTTTACAACGGCAGCACTCACCTGGCGAATCTCTAGATTCGTTTCGTTGGCTGGTTCCGGGTTAGAGTTGGGCCAGATGGAAGCGGGCAAAGATAGCCAATCCGGACCGAAGCTCCACAGTTTGCTTTTCAGGAAATCAGCGGCTGACATGCCTCGTGAAACCAGGTCAGCAGGATTAGACGCGCCGGGTACATGTCTCCACTGCCGCGGGTGTGAGTAATGCTGCACTTCAGATACCCGGTTAGCCACAAACGTTGCCCATGTGTTGGGTGTGGCGCTGATCCAGGTTAAGGTGATGGTGGAATCCGACCAAAAGAAAGATTCTGCAACGTTGATCCCCATCGCCTTCTTTACTCGGTGATGCAGGTGTACTCCTAATACAGCAGCGCATAGTTCAAGGCGGGGTAGTGTGACGCGCTTGAGCGGTGCCACACGCGATTTGGAAGAAAGCAACGTTATGAGAATCTGCCCACCTTCGCCTTCACAACGCGCATAAATGCAGGCTCCATATGCTGCCTCCGATGCATCACAGAAGGTATGTAGCTGAATACGCGCACCAGGTAGAAGCGCATAACGACTAACCTTGAATTTAGAGATGAGTTGCCAATCCTCTTGTATTGTTTTCCATTTCTTACAGATAGTATCTGGAACATGCTCGTCCCAACCAGCTTTCTGTAACCATAATTCCTGCATCATCATCTTGGCCCGAATGACAATCGGGGAGATCAGGCCCAGCGGATCGAACATGCGAGCTACGTTAGATAGAATGGATCGCTTTGTCGGAATGGACACATCACTGGCTGTTGCGGATTCGAAGGATAAAACGTCATGCTCTGGCTCCCATGAAACACCAAGAGCCTTTACCGTCTCGTGTGGTAAGAATTGCCGCGCTGACTGTGTGCCGATTTGATCCGCATTTAAACCGGCGAGCACCTCGAGCTGATTGGATGTCCACTTTCGCAGCTCGAAGCCGCCTTTGGCGAGCAATTGAGAAAGCTCGATTCGCAACTGGCGAGCATTTCCGATGGAATCAGCACCACCGATGAAATCGTCAACGTAGAAGTTAGTTTTCAAAGCAGCTGCAGCATTGGGACAAGAGGCGCCCTCATCGTTTGCAAGCTGCAGCAATGTTCTGGTTGCCAAGAATGATGAGGGGGCTAAGCCATAAGTAACCGTATTCAGCTCAAAATATTCGATTGGCGAGTGAGGCAAAAATCGAAAGCAAATGCGTACAAATTTCCGGTCGTTAGGATGGAGCAATATTTGTCGATACATTTTCGCAATATCCCCAACAACGGCTACCTTATATGTGCGGAAGCGCAAAATTATGTCGAGCAGATCGTCCTGCACGACAGGGCCGACGCATAACGCCTCGTTTAGCGAAAAGCCGGTGGACGTCTTAGCTGAACCATCAAATACCACGCGAACCTTTGTTGTGGAGCTAGCGGCTTTGAACACGGGATGGTGAGGCAGATAATACGCGCGTTCGTCGTCGGAAGGATTTTTTATGCGTGACATGTGCCCAAGCTCCAGATACTCACGCATGAAATCATGGTACGCCGCTTTTACGTTTGGATCTCGTTCTAACCTCCTTTCTAACAAACTAAACCGCCTTAATGCTGCTGCCTTCGAAAGGCCAAGCTTAACATCGAAGTCTGCTTGTTTAGGTAAGCATGCCATATAACGACCAGCTTCATCTCGCTGTGTTGTATCCTTGTAAAATTGCTCACATTTGCGATCCTCAGGAGAATAGCCATCGTTAACCTGTAGTTCTTCTACTTTCCAGAAACGCTCTATTGATTCTTCTAGTGAAACCATACACACCACGGATGAAGTGTGAAAAGTATTGGATGTTGCTGGCTGAGAGGTAGATGCTGATCCACTCACGACCCAGCCAAATACGCTCTCCATCAGGACTGGTAGATTCGATGACATTTTGTATTGCGCCCCGCTTACAAAGAACGTGTGATAGTGCCGGGCACCGAGAATAATGTCGATCGGTGCCGGCTTCTCGAAATGGGGGTCGGCGAATATGATATGTGGCGGTAATTTCCAGCCGCTGGTGGGCACATCATGTGCGGGCAGGTCAGCAATAAGCTTCTCGACTATCAAAAACTCAACGTTAATCGCATAAGGGCTCGCTCTGGATGATACCGTGGTGCGCATCGATTTCCGCACCGGGGTGGACGATTGACCAGCACCAATCAGCGTGATATCGACCGTGCCCGATTTGATACCTAGCCGGTTAGCAAAACGGCTACTCATCAAATCTGGCTGGGAGGCACTATCTAAAAGTGCGCGTGCAGGATGCATTATGCCATGTGCATCAACAATGTTTACTAGTGCAGTTTGAAGCAGAACTTGTTCCGTAGTTTGCCTCAATGCTGCTGCATAAGTGCGTTGCGTGTTTGCCGTGTGATCGTCTGTGTTGTGTGTGTTGCGTACGGAAGCATTTTGCGCAGCTGACGTGTTTGCAGTGGAAAATGCGCCGTAATTTTGTGAAGAGTGTAAAAGCGAGTGGTGTGTTGAATTGCAGTGTCTGCACTTGTATTGCGATGAGCAATCACGCACACGGTGATTGTCGCGCAAGCAATTCAAGCACAATTTCAGTGTCATTGTGTTTCGGTACCGTTCCTCCGGTGACATTTGCATGAAACGGGGGCATTTCGTTAAATTGTGATCGGAATGGCATAAAGGGCATGTGCGTGTGTCGTGTGATGTTGACGGAAAGCTTGCTAAGCGCATAGGCGGAGCATGTTTATGTGCGTAGTGCGTTTGGTTCACGGTAGGGGGAGCTTCGGTAATGTTTACCTGTAGGGTTTCCAACACTCGCATACGGCGCTGTAAAAATGCGATTAATCCTTCGTAACTAGGATTTTGGCTAGTTGAGGCATTTTCCTCCCAATCTCTTAATGTGGAGGTAGGCAATTTTGTGCACATTAAGTGTTCTAACAAGCAGCTCCATGCCTCCGTTTTTTCGCCTAGATGATTGAGCGTTTTCTTGTGACGTTCGAACTCGTCCACAAGATGGTGAAGGGTTGATGCACTCTCCTTCTTAACGGTGGCCATACCAAAAAGTGCTTGAAGATGCCGTTTCTTTAACAAATACTCATTCGAGTATCGTTCGGTGAGCATTTGCCATGCTAGCTCGTAATTGGCTGCGCTGATCGTGATTGCTTCGATCACCTTTGCGGCCTCGCCTTTCACGGAAGCTCGTAAATAATGAAACTTTTGTATCGGTGGTAGTTCCATGTTTTCGTGAATTAATCCCTCAAAAGTGTCCCTATACGTGAGCCATTGCATGTAATCACCATCGAACTCAGGAAGTGAGATGGTGGGAAGCTTTATCCCTGCCAACGGGTTAGTGTTTGGTGTTGTGCTTGCGGATCGCGGAGCGTGCACCCGTTTAGCCTTCAAATGGGCTTCAAGGCGTATCAAACGCGAGCCAAAATCGTCTCGTAACGCGGCATTGTGACTTATCACTTCCTCGGTGGCCGCCGCATCTTCCAATTTGGCCTGAATTGCTTCCAAATCAACGGAAAGCTTCTGGACCTTTGCAATGCGAATGTTGATTTCGATTGCATCCCGTTCCGGGTCAAATTCTGCCAAAAACATTTCATGTTTAGCCAATACTACTAGTAAAACTGTCCTTCTGGACGACAAAACGTTTATCGGAGCAGTCATAGTGCGGTTTGACAAAAAACGCTAAATTTCGCGGACACAGTGAACTCGGTCGATTGTGAGGCGACTAAAGCACAGTTACACGCGCGCAAACAGTGATTATCGCGAGAATAATTAAGATTCAGAAAACCAGAATCGTCTTAATCCTGGTCACGGCACCAATGTTTAATCTCACTATTTCGGATAATTTATTTTCCGCGTTTCGGTGTAACCTTCAAACCTTTAATATTTACCAGCAGTTATTCGTTGTGCAGCAAAATTGGAAGAGAGAGTTTATTCGCGACATACACTGTTATTTATAAACTACTCGATCGAGCCGAACACTCGAAATTGAACGAAGAATGTTCGTGTTTCGTTAAGCACGATATGAAGTGACAGGGCTGTGCCTGAACAACGTAATATTTATATTAACTCTGGCAAAGTCATCGTGGGCCGCATTATAAGCTCTTGAGGGCCGCATGCGGCCCGCGGGCCGTAGTTTGGAGACCCCTGTCCTAAACTATAAAATACATTTATGACGACTTTAGCTAGAATTAATATGCTAGTTATTGCGAGATGCAAAACTGTATTCTGTTTGTAGTGATGGGAAAATGAAGTTTCTGTCGGAATCGATTTCAGCTAGTTGCGAAGTTTTCTGGAATCAATTCTGAAAAGAAGGTCCGGAATCAGTTTTCAGAATCGATTCCGGAATCGACAACGGAATTGGTTCCGATATAGGCTCCAGAATCGGAATTAGCTCCGGAATCGGAATCAGCTCCGGAATTGGAATTGGCTCCGGAATCGGTATTGGCTCCGAAATCAGAATCGGTTTCAAAACTCCGATAGCGTAATCCAGCGGTCGGCAAAGTCCGGCCAGCAGCCAAATGCGGCCCGCCGCAACATTCAATCCGGCCCGCGAGAGGTTTTGACTGATTTTGAAAGATGGGAAGAAACTATTCGTATACAAATTACTGAATATTTTCTAGAATAAAACTTTATAACATCGTACTCTTTCAACTTTAATCAAAGTGCTATGGAATGACGGATCGTTCGGTATGTTCGAACTCGTGATCAATATCCCCGTAACGTTTACATGAAAAAATTGCATTTTTTCGACTGGCTGTAGAAAAAAATTAGGAGAGATATTTTCTCTACATGTACATCATTTGAAAGGTAATTATTTAAGCTTCCTTGGACAAATAAAACTACAGGGTTTCTCAAGCCAACTCAACATCGTAACACTATTTCTAGAACACGTTAAACGATTGTCAACATCGTACATACAATTCGAATCCGTAAACTCTTTTCGATTTGGTAACACTAGGTTTTGAATGCGTAAAATCCCAACTCGAATCTGGAAAATGTATGCTGGATGACATGTCACTGACTGTATGTTTATTCTGCATGTTTTGAAACTGTGTTTCGATCGATCTGAACAGGAGTAGTGATGGGGATCGGAAAGATCAGATTGCGGTGTAATTGGAGGAAGGGTCTATATCCGGACTCTTTCCGACTCATCCACTCCAAATGCTTTTGGGATGAGCTCGATCGAATCTCTATGAGGTCAGGCGAATCCGAAAAATTCCAGTAATAAAACAATAAATCAACTACTTTTACAGCCTGTTTCCGAGTTACGCGGATTCGGGGAAACGTAGTTTTCAAAATTTGACAGATAAAATGTCAAACCTGCACAATTTGTTTTAAGAAATGTCCAATGCACTTTTCCCAGAAAACTTAATCCACTAAAAAGCCAGAAATAAAAGAGTTTTCTGAACGAAACGTAAATAATAAAAGTATAACGTGAATAAATTTAATCGAAACTAATGAGTAATCAAAGGTTTTTTTACCTGTAAATCGTGAAACTCTACTGACGCGGATATTCGAATTATGCAGATTCCTCGGAAACACAAACACTGCATATGGGGCCCTTCACGATTCTAGTTAGTTTTTTGTATGGAGTTTGACAGTTGGAAGCTGAAATCATGTTACCACTCCATACAAAACCACACACAAAACTAGCTTGCAATTTTCAGTCTAGCCTCAAAGCTAGAATTAGATTCGAGTACCTGCTCGAAAACATGGTGTTGTTTACATTTACCTCAAGGTGCAAAAAGAGATCAAGTGGTGGAATCTAGAATCAAAGTGTATGTAGTCCAGGTGGTCTCATAGTATGTTTTTATAACCCAATTTGAATATCACTTTTTGACAGGATGGGTGAAAACTTTTGTTCAAACAAGCTTTCTTGAGGCTTGACGAATACTCAAAACACTCTTAAAATCTTCATTCAGCAGCAGAAGCGATAAAAATCAGCCTTCTAAATTCATACACCTTGGGATAAGCACATCTGTATATTCTACTCACTTAGATAGCTGCTCGAAAACTGCTACACAAAGCAAACAGCTGACAGGCTGAAATTTCAGCCTACGAACTTACAACGGAAAGGGCTCCTTTAGTTTGGAAACATACTGTACTAGAAAGTATACTATAACTTGAAACTAGTACTTTAAATCTAACCCGTTTGTAACGTCCCAAAATCACTCAGACTTGTCGCTACTAGGCCGGATACCGAATTACCAAGGTTAATATGATTTTTGGGGATCCACAACTCTTCTTCCAACTATTGATTAATAATCACGACAGTAAAATGATCAACTCGTTTGAAACAGTTGCATTTGTATAGTTTTTACCATTCTGATTATTTATTGTTTAAGAAAATAAATAAATTAATAAATAAATAACTTAATAAGTGAATAAAGAAAAACGCAACTAAATATATTAATCAATCAATCAATAAAGCAATTAACAAAAAATATTTATAGACAAGTAAATAAGTAACTTTTTATTCAGGAAGAACGGTCCAAAAAGGCCGTATTGCTTAATAAATAAGTAACTTAATAAATAAATAAAATAAATAAACAAATTAATTTATTGATAAACGCCATTTTTTTCAGGTACCAGGTACCTGTCCTTTAAGTTGTGCTGTTTAGAAATGACAGTTTAATACAAAGGTCACGTTATGGGGAGGATATTTGAAAAAACGGTTATCAGAGCACATTGTCAGAAAAAAAACACTATACAGTCTGTTCCCAAGGAATTCGCATAGCTTGAATATCCGCAAAATTCGAATTTCGCGATTTTCGACCAAAATACTATTGGTTACTAGGTATTTTTGATTAATGGGCTGTATCGGATGTATCGATACTAGTTTGGCCATTGTAGCTCATTGACGGAGGGATACTTCTTATATTGCGCCGTTTGTTCCAGAAGCACCAGAACCGTGTCGGCTTAGAAAACAGCTGCCTTTCAGTACGGCGAATGAAGGAGCGGTAGAGCACACGATTATGTCGACGATGATTGTTCAGTGCATTGAAAAAAATTCTCCTATGCAGCGATGATCTCGTTCTACTGTAATCCGCGTAGGCTTTTGATTTTATTTTTTTCAACCGTCTTAAAGATGCATTAGACCAATTGGGGCCAGACTTTCGTCGAGCAACAGGAACGCAGGAGTTAATCGCTGAGCGCATAAAAACGCTAAAGAAATCGGTGGCTTCGTCGATAGTGGCAAAATTGGAGCAGTCAAAATTGCGGTCAAACGACACAATAAGAGGAGTACGGAGGTCATATTTTAACCCTGTCACTGCCAACCAAAAAAACATCATATTCCATGCTACTAGGCTATCCAGGTAGCCTTCGACTTTGGAGGGTTATAACTTTTGATTGCGTTATCCAATATCGATGGAATATTTTGACGAAATTAAATTAAACATTTAAATATTTAAAGAATTATTAAATTAAGAATTAAATAAATTAATGCAGTTTCTATAACTGTACATAAATTGGTTCAAATCACTACCGTTTTTATGTTTAAGCTTCTTAAAGTTGACAGGATTTTTGAAGAAAAAAATCATAACATCGAATACATTTTTCTACTTTAAAAATGTTCACAGTGATATGGTTTTTTTAATTTAAATTAAATTTGACAATTTTTCTAAAGTTAGAAATGGTTTAAAAAATGTAGTCTTGTATCAAACTTCAATTCATTGTGCTGTAAGGATAGCCCAACCGAGTAAAGGTTATGTCAAAACGGTGAAATGTTTTAGTTAGATGAAAGACAAATATTTTCAAATTTTATAGCTGATGCTGCGCGTCCTAAATAATAAGTAACCACATTTGTATTTAATAATCATTTAAATTCTTGTTCCAAATAATTCTTGTCTTTTATTTCAACGAATTATAAAATAATAACATTTTTTCATCACTTCACACGATGTATTGGTAATTCAATAATAAAAACAAAGGAGCTAATCGTATATTTCCTCACTGTTAAGGCACCGATGAAGATATGTCCACATATTTCTGATATAACCTTCACAGTCACTAGAAGTAATTAATGAAGCTCCTCTCTCAATGGCCTCAATAAGTTCTGCATCGTTATTTGCGTTTGCCCTTTTAGTGATTTCTTTCCACTTACTAAATAAGTTCTCAATAGAATTTAAGAACGGCGAATAAGGTGGAAGGTATCGAACTTCATCTCCATCGTCTTCTATTTGATAGCGTATTTCATAACACTTATGAAAAGCTACGTTATCCATAACGTAGATTATTCGTCCTTCGTATGTTGCGCTTAACTTACTCTTCAAATCTCTAATAAATTCCAAAAAGGAATCACGATTTACTGCTCTTTCTGCTGTTTTGTACATTTGAATTCCTGATCTATTCATAGCACATATTATGGAAACATTGCGAGTGCGCATTTGTGATACTACTTTAACTGCTGGCGTTCCAACAGCCGATCTACCTCTACTTGCTCTCATGCTGATACAGAAGCCCACCTCGTCAACAAATATCACATTCGTATCAGAAATCTGCCCGGTCAACGCATAAAAATTTGATGCGTAAGCTCTGCGAATCTCTACGGTTTGCGGATTATTCCTACGTTCGGGTATTTTTTGAATTCTCTTTAAGGAATAATGAAAACTCTTGATTTCCCTTGCTACAGTAGGCTTACTCACACGAACAGAAAATTCCTCGAATACTTTTTCTACCAGCTTTTGTAAAGTTATGGCGCAATCTTCATCTATCCATTCTCTTATTTTTTCGCCAATATCTGCACTGATTTTTTTCTCCCTAATACCTCCACGTTTAGCAGCCTCAACCACAAAGTTGGTTTCATATTTTTTGATTATACTATACACTGTTGAGCGATGTACGTTAAGCATTTTAGAAATATCAGCCGCATTGCATCCATTTTGGTGAGCATTTATAACCCTCTGTCGATCAACGTTGCTGGTGGTTCGAAGCCTTCTCTTTTGTGCTGCTTCAGGTTGTGCTGCCTGGGATGTCGATTGGTCCGTCGTAGTTTCGTCATTGATTTCACCGGTACTTCCGCTAGAGACCCTCATTTTAATAGAAAAATTTGCGTTTGTACTTTATGTTTACTTTTGGCGAAATGATTTCCATTTGCAAAAATGACGCCATGCATCAATCCTTCATTTACAGTGGTTGATTGATTTCTTAATATCTACAGTGTTGATCGAAAAAGTAAGTTAACTATATCGTTCGTGTGTATCGGTAACTTATTTCAAAATTAATTTTCTTCTTTCGTTTTGAAACAGTGCATTAGATGGTGAAGATGTACGAATCATATATTTGTAATTTATTTAACGTTTAACGATAATGACTACAATATTAAGGTATCATCAAAATTAGTTCCATCGTAACAATGAACTGTATGTAGTATTATTGTTTTATCATTCATTGTAACGTCTTGACACAGCACTTTGAAGCTATCCATAAAAACTAGTGATGGGCCTGTCGCATAAAACCGATCGCGACGGAATCATCTTAAAGTGAGGGGGCGCTCCGGTACAGGATTTTGGTTACAGTAGGTTTAGTATTAGGTCGAAAATACACGGACCGGAATTTCGCGGCCGCGGGATTCCGCTTGCTGAAAAATGTATGAATATGACAGTTCGGGAAAGTTGCCATTAACACTTTGCATATGGGTTTGACAGCAGGCGGAATTCGACTTAATTCGCGATTTTCGACCAAAATACTATTGGTTAATAGGTATTTTTGATTAATATTAGTATTTTTATATACTTTATAATTTATTTGATACGATTCCTATAGAATATCTGATATTTTTCGTTTGTAAGTCGATTAAATTTTTTTAGCAAAAATGCAATTTATACTGCGTTTGACATTTCTTGAAGCGAATTGTACTGATTTGACTTTTGATCTGCCAAATTTAGAAAACCACGTATCTCCAAACTTTACGGAACGGACTTTAATTCATCACAAGTTTCAAACATTCTCATTGAAAAACCATAAAGTAAGTGAAAACTGGGTTATTTTTATAAAAAAAAAAGATAATTTTCCAAAAATAATCAGGAATATATGATTGAATAAATCATTTGACTCTTTATCAATGTTATTCGCTTATCCGGATGAGGTTGAGTTTTGATGACGCCGAATAAACGGCGCTCCACTGTAAATCAATAAATAAATCAATCTTCTTCTTCTTTTGGCTCAACATTTGAGCCCATGACTGGCATGTTGTTAAGTCGTACGAGTTGACGATTGTACTACGAGACCGTCTAAAAATAAATAAATCAATAAATTAATTTAAAAAATCAAAACTTGCAGTTATACCAGTTCAATGAGTTCGACAGGTTCATATGAGATCAATAGCTACAATCATACGAGCTTGTAAAGTTTACTTAATTTACAATTTTCTGTCTCATATCCAAAGAGCAAGATGGTTGTTGTTTTTGTAAACAGCACTTTGATACTCGATTGAAAGTGCCTAGCGGTTTGCGATGCTGTTTCAAATATACCAAGTAGAAATAAGTTATATATATTAGTTAGTTACATACATTTTAATTAGTCGGGAATAACAAGGTATACCAGGCTAGTTATATAACAAACCCTTTTGTCGTGGTTCTCCGGCCTTTTAGACATTTTTTATCTGATTTGATTTTTTATACTGTTTTTACGCTCTTTCTGCACGTCTATGCTCGATTTATCCAAACACAAGACTGATCTTTATTTTTCCTCTATGATGTTGCGTACGTTTCCTTCCACGTCGTTTGGTTCTTAATTCGCCATGTTTTTTCTATCTCTCTCTGCTTCGCTATGCTTATCTTTTTCTGAGTCGCCATCTTCTGAACCTACTGAATATACTGAATCTTTTAAGGCCGAAAATAAACGGACCGGAATTTCGCGGCCGCGGAATTCCGCCTGCTGTCAAACCCATATGCAAAGTGTTAATGGCAACTTTCCCGAACTGTCATATTCATACATTTTTCAGCAAGCGGAATCCCGCGGCCGCGAAATTCCGGTCCGTGTATTTTCGACCTAATACTAAACCTACTGTAACCAAAATCCTGTACCGGAGCGCCCCCTCACTTTAAGATGATTCCGTCGCGATCGGTTTTATGCGACAGGCCCATCACTAGTTTTTATGGATAGCTTCAAAGTGCTGTGTCAAGACGTTACAATGAATGATAAAACAATAATACTACATACAGTTCATTGTTACGATGGAACTAATTTTGATGATACCTTAATATTGTAGTCATTATCGTTAAACGTTAAATAAATTACAAATATATGATTCGTACATCTTCACCATCTAATGCACTGTTTCAAAACGAAAGAAGAAAATTAATTTTGAAATAAGTTACCGATACACACGAACGATATAGTTAACTTACTTTTTCGATCAACACTGTAGATATTAAGAAATCAATCAACCACTGTAAATGAAGGATTGATGCATGGCGTCATTTTTGTAAATGGAAATCATTCCGCCAAAAGTAAACATAAAGTACAAACGCAAATTTTTCTATTAAAATGAGGGTCTCTAGCGGAAGTACCGGTGAAATCAATGACGAAACTACGACGGACCAATCGACATCCCAGGCAGCACAACCTGAAGCAGCACAAAAGAGAAGGCTTCGAACCACCAGCAACGTTGATCGACAGAGGGTTATAAATGCTCACCAAAATGGATGCAATGCGGCTGATATTTCTAAAATGCTTAACGTACATCGCTCAACAGTGTATAGTATAATCAAAAAATATGAAACCAACTTTGTGGTTGAGGCTGCTAAACGTGGAGGTATTAGGGAGAAAAAAATCAGTGCAGATATTGGCGAAAAAATAAGAGAATGGATAGATGAAGATTGCGCCATAACTTTACAAAAGCTGGTAGAAAAAGTATTCGAGGAATTTTCTGTTCGTGTGAGTAAGCCTACTGTAGCAAGGGAAATCAAGAGTTTTCATTATTCCTTAAAGAGAATTCAAAAAATACCCGAACGTAGGAATAATCCGCAAACCGTAGAGATTCGCAGAGCTTACGCATCAAATTTTTATGCGTTGACCGGGCAGATTTCTGATACGAATGTGATATTTGTTGACGAGGTGGGCTTCTGTATCAGCATGAGAGCAAGTAGAGGTAGATCGGCTGTTGGAACGCCAGCAGTTAAAGTAGTATCACAAATGCGCACTCGCAATGTTTCCATAATATGTGCTATGAATAGATCAGGAATTCAAATGTACAAAACAGCAGAAAGAGCAGTAAATCGTGATTCCTTTTGGAATTTATTAGAGATTTGAAGAGTAAGTTAAGCGCAACATACGAAGGACGAATAATCTACGTTATGGATAACGTAGCTTTTCATAAGTGTTATGAAATACGCTATCAAATAGAAGACGATGGAGATGAAGTTCGATACCTTCCACCTTATTCGCCGTTCTTAAATCCTATTGAGAACTTATTTAGTAAGTGGAAAGAAATCACTAAAAGGGCAAACGCAAATAACGATGCAGAACTTATTGAGGCCATTGAGAGAGGAGCTTCATTAATTACTTCTAGTGACTGTGAAGGTTATATCAGAAATATGTGGACATATCTTCATCGGTGCCTTAACAGTGAGGAAATATACGATTAGCTCCTTTGTTTTTATTATTGAATTACCAATACATCGTGTGAAGTGATGAAAAAATGTTATTATTTTATAATTCGTTGAAATAAAAGACAAGAATTATTTGGAACAAGAATTTAAATGATTATTAAATACAAATGTGGTTACTTATTATTTAGGACGCGCAGCATCAGCTATAAAATTTGAAAATATTTGTCTTTCATCTAACTAAAACATTTCACCGTTTTGACATAACCTTTACTCGGTTGGGCTATCCTTACAGCACAATGAATTGAAGTTTGATACAAGACTACATTTTTTAAACCATTTCTAACTTTAGCAAAATTATCAAATTTAATTTAAATTAAAAAAACCATATCACTGTGAACATTTTTAAAGTAGAAAAATGTATTCGATGTTATGATTTTTTTTCTTCAAAAAATCCTGTCAACTTTAAGAAGCTTAAACATAAAAACGGTAGTGATTTGAACCAATTTATGTACAGTTATAGAAACTGCATTAATTTATTTAATTCTTAATTTAATAATTCTTTAAATATTTAAATGTTTAATTTAATTTCGTCAAAATATTCCATCGATATTGGATAACGCAATCAAAAGTTATAACCCTCCAAAGTCGAAGGCTACCTGGATAGCCTAGTAGCATGGAATATGATGTTTTTTGGTTGGCAGTGACAGGGTTAAAATATGACCTCCGTACTCCTCTTATTGTGTCGTTTGACCGCAATTTTGACTGCTCCAATTTTGCCACTATCGACGAAGCCACCGATTTCTTTAGCGTTTTTATGCGCTCAGCGATTAACTCCTGCGTTCCTGTTGCTCGACGAAAGTCTGGCCCCAATTGGTCTAATGCATCTTTAAGACGGTTGAAAAAAATAAAATCAAAAGCCTACGCGGATTACAGTAGAACGAGATCATCGCTGCATAGGAGAATTTTTTTCAATGCACTGAACAATCATCGTCGACATAATCGTGTGCTCTACCGCTCCTTCATTCGCCGTACTGAAAGGCAGCTGTTTTCTAAGCCGACACGGTTCTGGTGCTTCTGGAACAAACGGCGCAATATAAGAACTATCCCTCCGTCAATGAGCTACAATGGCCAAACTAGTATCGATACATCCGATATTTGCAACACTTTCGCCAATCGTTTCGCTGATGCATTCACCCTTCCTGTTCACAATCCTAACACACTAGCAGAGGCCACTTACAATACTCCATCGGATGCTATCGATTTTATTATACCCACAATTGACGAAGCATTAATTGCGCGCACACTCAACGATATAAAACCATCTACATCATCTGGACCTGACAATATTCCCGCATACATATTGAAGCACTGCCGTCAATCACTTGCACCCATTCTTGCCAAAATATTTAATGATTCCCTTATGCGTGGCACGTATCCTGAGTCCTGGAAACACGCGCGAATGATTCCTATCCATAAAAAAGGCAGTCGATTTCATGCTAGTAATTATCGTGGCATTGTTTCTCTATGCGCTTGTGCAAAGGTGTTTGAGCTCATTCTATAGAATCCGCTACTCACAGCAGTTCAAAACTATATGAGCCCTAGTCAGCATGGATTTCTCCCAAGGAGATCTTCCACCACAAATCTTGCTGAATTTGTTGGCTACTGCTTCGACAACATGGATCGTGGTACTCAAGTTGATGCAGTATATATCGACTTCAGGGCTGCGTTCGATAGTATCTCTCATGATATTCTACTCTGGAAGCTAAAAAAACTCGGTTTCCTCGACTGGCACATCACCTGGCTGCGTTCTTATTTAACTGGTCGTTCGTACTACATAAGCATAGGATCTCATCGTTCTCACTCCTTCACCAGCTCCTCCGGTGTGCCTCAAGGGAGTAATTTGGGACCGCTACTCTTCCTCATTTATATAAATGATCTATCTTTCGTTTTACCGCCAGGCCAACACCTAATGTACGCCGACGATGTAAAAATATTCGCTACAGTTAGAAACGACAGTGACTGTGTACGCCTTCAAACGATCCTTGAGAATCTGGATAGCTGGTGCAGCAGAAACGCCCTCCAAGTGTGTGCTGATAAATGCCAGTGTATATCATTCAGCAGAGCCCGTCACCCCATCACGTTTACATACACTATGCTCAACACGGCTTTGGCTCGCACGACATGTATCCGTGATCTGGGGGTGCTACTCGATCAGAAGATGTCATTTCGCCCTCACATTGATAGCGTTGTTGCGAAGGGAAATCAGCTACTTGGTTTAATTACGCGGACCTGTAGCGAGTTTACCGATCCCATGTGCGTCAGGTCGATCTTCTGTGCCATCGTGAGGTCGTGTCTGGAGTACTGCTGCCCGATCTGCTGCCCGCTTGGTGTTGGTGACATCAATCGCCTCGAAGCCATTCAACGGAGACTCACCAGGTACGCGGTTCGACTCCTTCCATGGCAATCCCACCACGCTCGGCCCACCTACCATCAGCGGTGTCTGCTTCTCGGACTTGAACCACTCTGCTCTCGACGTAAAAACGCCCAATGCCTTTTCATATTCCGGCTCCTTAACGGAGACATCGATTCCCCGGCATTACTAGCCAGCATCAATTTGTTCGCTCCCTGTCGGATTCTTAGATCCAATTTCCATCTCCGTGTACCGCGTACTCGCAACAACCATAGCCAGGGACACCCCATTATACGTATGTCCCTCGAGTTCAATGAAGTGTTAGATTTGTTCGATTTTAGTAGGTCTACTTCTACGTTCAAGGAGAAATTGCGTCTACGTCACATTTAATGTTAGCTAGAGGTCTATTTATATGTTATAAATGATCATTGTCATATATATCTTAATTTAATTATAAAGTTGCCGATTAGACACGATGGTCCGTCGGTTGTGTATGAAAAACAAATAAATAAATAAATATAATATTTTGCATGAAGGATTGAAGTTCGCTGTATAAACTACTTGCATGACATGTCATCCAGCATACATTTTCCAGATTCGAGTTGGGATTTTACACATTCAAAACCTAGTGTTACCAAATCGAAAAGAGTTTACGGATTCGAATTGTATGTACGATGTTGACAATCGTTTAACGTGTTCTAGAAATAGTGTTACGATGTTGAGTTGGCTTGAGAAACCCTGTAAGACTTTTGGAGTTGCCTTTCATCAATTATCTGGAAATTCGCCATAATGGACGGCGACATGCATATAGGCATCCTAAGTGCTCGCGACAAAATTGTTACAGTACAGCTTTTGTATTATGTTGGTCCAGAAAAATTCGATGGAACACATGTGACGGATGTTGTACCAGTTTGCAGACTATGGTGTTATGTTGAAATTCTACCGAAATTCACGAGATATGAACGCATTGAGTTTTGGCGGTATTGTTTGCCTTTGCGAAGTCAGTGGACGAGATTTATGCTTGCTGATATGTGTGTTTATGTTTCCCCTTACTATTTCACTGTTTGGCGGGTTGCATCTATCTTCCGGCCCAGATAACTGAGTAATGTAGCCACTTCATTTTTCCACCTCTGTCTTCATTTTTAGCTTTTTTGGAACCTCAAACAAGAACCTGGGCTTTATTTCGATGCTTTGATTGTTGCCTATTAGTGCCAAGATATTGGTGACCAAAACGCAGAAATGTGACGACAGACTTCAGTACGCATTCCATTTAAGACGGGGTGTCATTCATTGATCGCGCACGCTTCTAAGTTGGTTGGTTCACTTTTTTGGTAATCATGGTTAGAGTTCGACTGATAGAGGTGTCAAGGTGAGGTGACTGATAGAGGTTGTCTGTTGCCTCATGGGATACTGCTATTTAAAGTGCAATTAACGTTTTGTTAGAGCAGGTGAAGATAATCCCATGATAAATCCAATTCCAATTCGTCAATTTTGTTGATGCAACCGTTATGTAATTTTAACATTGATTCAACAAGATAGTAAGACTTTCGAAATGAAGGAAATCGCACACGAAATTTAATATTGCTGAGATATACTAAAGCCTGGTTACAATAAATTTATCTAAAGATTTGCATGCGACTTGCATTTGATGGGAGAGCATTAGACTATCGCCAGCGCAAAACATGCAATACAAAATTTTAAATATAGAGAAAAAGCTCCATACATTTTCACGTGATATTTTTTTTCTTTTTTTTTCTTTTTTCTTAATTTCACACATATCAGTTGGTTTCCCTTTGAACTATTATAGGGATATTTTCGATCATATTTGAAAGCAAAAACAAATATTTAAAACCCCTGTTATTTTAATGAGAACGACGATTCCACACTGTTGCTGTTTATTAGTACAACGATTGTCAAAGTGCTTTTTCGTAAGGAATCAGTTATCAATTGATCTGACATGGCATGACATCTGACTTGTCCATAAAGCATTTTTATAATTACTGAATCTATGTTTGCTTCGAAAATTTTTCAGCCGTTCAGACTTTTGTATCATCCCCGGAATATATTCAATATTTTTTGCGGCGTGGGAGGAGGGGTCTTCAAGAAGCGACATTAATCCCTTTTTGTTATTTTTTGACTGATCAAATGTTTGGTCATGTATTGCTGATTCTCAAATGACTAAGATTACAACTCGTTTTTAAAGTTGGTATCATTAATTTTGAACCGTATTTTGATGATTTAATTACAGAAAAACAACAATAATACCTAAACTGTTTGTAAAAGTTAAAAATGTAATAATTTAAGCGCAATAATAAAAATACCGCATTCACCTGGCCCGCGGCACTCGATCATTTACTGAAGTTGGCCTTTTGCCTCAAAAGTTTGCCGACCGCTGGCGTAATCGATTCCGAAGCTGATTCCCTGGGACCTGCCAATCGTATTATGCTATGGAAACAACATACATTGAAAACTGTTCTCTACTCGCTTGAACAGCAGCAGTGGGCAAATAAAATAATGTTGTGAGAATAATTTTGGTTGATAAAAACATCATCCCACACATAACAGTATGGGTGAACAGAGTACAGTTTTAAGATTATCTAAAAAAAAACTCAATTCTGCACATTTGGTTTACAGTCAACTGCTAGCGTTCTAGATTCCGGCGGAACGGAAAGTTGATGAAAATCAGCGCCGGGCTGAACGTGTTAATTTCCATTCAAAATTGTGTTCAAGCACTGCCGGATTTCATCAACCGCATATCTCGGATTTAGTGCAATATGCTGTAATACAAAACACATTTCAGAATTCCACTCTCGCCTGTTAGTTATTTTAATTGAACAAGCTATGATCCAACGTCTAGTATGTTGGCATTGAATAACTGACGCGTTATTTATTATAATACCAAACAATTCGTAGAAAATTTACCTGTTATGATTGCTTAATGCATACAACTTCACGAAAACTGCGTCTCTTTATCCATCACACACAAAAATGCACCACCATTTGGAATACGGCAACTATTTTAAAAACAGCTTATGTATTTTTCTCAATCCACACAAAGGGATACTTTTTCCAGTAAAAATGCCTTTGCTCTACTTCGGTACCCTGTTCATTCGTTTCGTTAAATGCAACTTCAAGTTTCAAGCAAATTACCAATTGCGTATAGTAAATCTGCAAAATGTCCAACTGATGGCAACCCACGCAACAATCGAGCAGGAAAATGTATGGAGATCTGTCAAATTCCGTGTTGTTTGTATGGACGCAGTACCAACGTCATTGGTTTGGAAGCTCCCTTCACCTGGTTTCGCTTTGTCTGCCCGGTTCCCCGTCCTGAGCGTGTTGCTTCCATACGAGTTTCAACTTGTCGCCGGTAGCTTCTTACTCCTCTTACGAGTTGTTTTTTCTTCAACGGTAGTGAGTGGTTGTGCATCAGCCATTTTCAGTGTTTTGTTTGGTGCAATCAATACTGTAGTGAATATTTGTTTGGCGTTTATTTTTGTTTTGGTCGTACAAATCAACTATTTCATCGAAGTTTCAGGCTTATTTCAAGCTAACAAAAGTTTCGAAAGCGATATGTACTCAAAGAAATTGAGAAGATCGGGGCAATTCGCTAAAATTCGCCGAGTCAACCAAACCAATTTTGAACGTGAAATGCAAGCATTGATGGATCCCTCACGTAGGTTTTTTGTTGTTGTACTAGAGTTAAGTGAATTTTTTAACATTATGTAAACATTTTTTTTCAGCTGGCCCTTCAGTTGTTCCTACTTCGATTGAAGAAGACTTTGGCATGCCAGAACGCATTGATAGTGATACTCAACTTTTGGAAGATGATGAAGACGTGGAATCTATTCCGTCAACTAATACTGATGCGGAGAGTGATACCGGAGAAGAAAGCGAAAATGACTTCCAAAAACCATTTGAAACACTTCTTAGACTATGGGCTCTTTCATGCAAAGTTCCGCTAACAACTTTAACGAAACTGCTGAAATTGCTTAGTCATAAAACGGATTTCAACCTGCCTAAAGACGCCAGAACGTTTTTAAAAACTCCTATTCTTATTGGCAATCAAATAGAAAATGTGGCTGGTGGACAATTATGGTATCGTGGAGTCGAGAAAACCCTAAAACAATATTTTTGGTGAGTGGATAAAACAATTACATGTTAAATGTCATACATGTTTTAATACAAAACAACTATTTCAGCCAAGTTACACCCGCAACGAGCCTAATTAATATCAATCTTTCCATGGACGGATTGCCGTTACATAACAGCGGGCCAACACAATTGTGGCCGATTTTAATGACGTTGCCGGATTTTGATCCAATGCCAGTGTTGGTGGTAGCCATTTTTTGTGGAGCATCAAAGCCAGAAAATGCTGAGGGCTATCTTCGTCAATTGGTGGACGAACTAAACCACCTATCAGACCAAGGAACCATTATTAATGGAAAAATGATAGATATTCAGTTACGTGCAATAATTGCTGATACACCAGCGCGCTCGTTTTTAAAAGGTATAATGGTTTGATTGAAATGTTCTATCAAAATAAACTAATCCGTACCTTTTACTTTAACTTTTACAGGAGTTGCGTATCATAATGCAGTGCACGGATGCATAAAATGTAAGAGTCTAGGCACTTTTATTAAAAGCGCACGAAAGGTTGTTTATAAAAGTGTTCAAGGTGAACCTCGCACTGACAAGGAACTAAAAGGCGGTGTGTACAAAGAACACGTGAAACGCACATCTCCACTATTTTATTTGAATTACTTTGATCTTATTGTTGGTTTCATTATCGCTGATCTACTTCATCTTATAGATATAGGAGTATTTCGTAAATTGATACAGGGTTTTGTCACTGGCGCCCTCAAGCCTTTTCCAAAATGGTCACCAGAACAACAATCACAGGTATCAGCGCTGTTACTTAAAATTATATTTCCCAGCGATATAAACAGGAAACTACGTTCATTGAAATATTTGCCCTATTGGAAAGCTTCAGAGTTTGGAAGCTTTTTACGTCACGCAAGTATTCCAATACTTAGTCGTTACATAAGTAAACAAGCTTTTGAACACTTCAAGTTATTTTATGTCGCCGTCATATTACTATCTTCTTCGAAATTTGAAAAACACTGGTTATATGCCGGGATTTTATTAGAAAAGTTTGTTGCACAATTTGCAACCATTTACCACGAAAATCATGTTACAAGCAATGTGCATAATCTTCTCCACGTTGTAACTGATGTAAAAAATCATGGACCTCTTCCCAAAATTTCCACTTATCCTTTTGAAAACAAGTTGTTTTCCATGAAAAATTTGGTAAGAAGTGGCCCAAACCCATTAGCACAAGTAGTTAACCGTGTGATAGAATTACAGGAAATTGAAATTGCTACAAAACGTTCTGAGCAAACATATCCTTTTACAAAAATAACTAAACAGGAAGTAGTACTGCACATAAACAAAAATTTTATGCTAAGACAAAGTCATAATAATTGTTGGTTTTTAACTAAAAATCTAAAAATATTCAAATATGTAACAACATTTGAAATATTGGATTGCGTTACAATTAAGGCATATGAATTTACAAAAACGGCGAATACATTTTCGGAACCAGTTCCGTCAAGTGTAATATACAACTTTAAAGCTAATGCTACAGATTTGTCTTCGAATTTAAGTGATGTATGCATTGAAGATGTTATGTGCAAATTAGTGCTTATAGATTTAGGTAACGAATTTTATTTCACTCCTTTGTTACATACGCTTATTTGATAAATTTAGGAGGTTATTGCGTTAAACAAATAAATTTCTTATGTTTCCACATGATCTAATTAGTTCAGAAAAGAATGAGAAACGTGCGTCAAATAAATGTCTTAATATTTAATTCAGTTTGGTCTTTTATTCTAAGAACCCGAAAATAAACGCGCAATGCCATACGGTACGGTTCGCTTAATAAAAAAACAACGTATTACTTAGATAAAAGCCAGGATTATATCAATAATTTTCAATGAATTCGTCTTTTGTGGCAACTTGTTTTTCTTATACCTTGTGCTTTTGCTCTATCCGTGCCGTGCGAAAGTTTTTTTTGAATAAATTTTTTGACAAATTCTTCTGTAGGAATTTTAAAATTATTACCAGCAAATAGTTGAAACATTTTTAAAATGTTGTGAAACTCTCCAAATGCATGTTTTTTTTCTAATTTCCCTTTACCACTCCAGGTGCACGTGCTAAAAAAATCCCTGTCTATTAGAATATCTAATGCATCATGCATTCTGTTTTCTATGTCTTGTTCTGTAATGATGGTCTTCAGCCAATCTATTGTGCGATATAAATATGTCATATCCGCAAGTTTTTCGTCAAATTCCTTCATCTTCTGCACTGAACTAATTTGCTGATATTCAAATCTTACGCGCCGCTGGGTATTCCTGTCGATGCATACGTTGTCTACAATACAATCAATTTTTACCTCCAAGTTTTCTAATTTCCGTACGATTTTTCCTAACATATTTTCCCACCTAGTTTCTTCACTGATGCTCAATAAATTACAATCTCTTTTAGTTGATTGATTAGTTTCTAAAATTGGAATGTTCTGCTGTTCAGGTGTTCTTGGGGTAAAATATGTATGGTCAATATTATTTCTCTCTTTTCTAAAATTTGAAGTTGACGAACACGGCACTGGAGTTGCTGATCTGTTCTGTGATAAAAATATTCCTCGATTTGGAGAATAATGGTTTTGAGATTTTAGTCCCTGTTTTTTTCGTTTGATATCACCAAAACTTGTTTCTGCCACATTTTCACTATGTAGTTCAGACGAAGAAAAGGAAAAAGTACTCAGTTCTAACCATTCTTCTTCTTCTTTGTCCGTCTGATGCATGATGCCTACGAGGAGTAAATCGAGTTTTATTTTTCAAATAACCACATTTATCACAATCGTTACGATAGTCAAATACATACCGTGCTGTACAGGAACACGGACGGCTTAAGATCGATGGTAAGTATAATATACTTTGTAGCAATATGTTCTTCTCTCTTCTTTCAGATACAACACATTCCGGCTGCCAAATGAGTATAAATGACTCTCGCTAGGATCCGCGACTGACCACATCGAAACTTCGAACAATAAAAACAAATTCAAGGAATAACGGTGCAATGGCAACACGGGTGGCACTTGTGAAAAAGAGGGAGAATGAAGTAGGTAGTCGGGAGGAAAAACAAGACAGATTCAATATGATTAACACAAGCCGAAAAGGGGTGGAAGCGGAGGGGAGGGGATATATGGAGTGAGTTCTTTTTTTTCCCTGTCGATGTGTTCGAACACACACTCACCATCGTAGTCAAATAATAAACATGGCCCAAGGACCGTAAAGATAACAGGTCAAGTTATAAGCCCGTTTTGACAGCTAGGTGGAAGAAGAATCGATGAAGAAAACTGACAGTTAGTTTTCCGGGTTTGGCGAACGTTTCAAGTTCTCCAAGGAAAATTTTCATTGGAAATCACGGGCTGTGTTCTAATCAACTAAAATATTCACCCAAATTGATCTCCACCAAATATGGACCATGCAAAACGTAAAAAAACCCATCAATACATATACCAGCGGAAAACCATCTGTCAAAATCGGAGCCCAGGGGGGGATCGCCAAAAGCGCTATAACTACACCTCATTATACATTCCACCTTGACATGGCCGCTTCAACAAATGTCATCAGGCTTGAACTCGAATAACCGGCTAAACGGCTCTGTCAACATGTCAAACTCAATCTTATCCGGGTGAACACTAGGCTACTCCGGATTGCCTTATTGCCCTTGGTCTTAAGGAAATGTTGTCAAGATTTATATGGGAAATTGTTGCGTGGGAAATGACCGTGCTGCCAACTGGATCCAAACATTTTCTAGACGACCTCGCTCAAGGTGTATGAGTATGATAAGGTGAAATTGTAAAAAGCAAATCCTAACCAGAGTGACCAGAAATACCGATTTTAGACCCGATTATTAGGGGCGGAGGCAACGCTTTTTCGCATGCGATTTTATCGGACGGCCTGTCAAATTTTTATATGGGAATTGACAGATAACGTCGGACGACGAAATCGCACTCCAAGGACCGTAAATATAACAGGTCAAGTTATAAGCCCGTTTTGACAGCTAGGTGGAAGAAGAATCGACGAAGAAAACTGACAGTTAGTTTTCCGCGTTTGGCGAACGTTTCAAGTTCTCCAAGGAAAATTTTCATTGGAAATCACGGGCTGTGTTCTAATCAACTAAAATATTCACCCAAATTGATCTCCACCAAATATGGACCATGCAAAACGTAAAAAAACCCATCAATACATATACCAGCGGAAAACCATCTGTCAAAATCGGAGCCCAGGGGGGGGGGGATCGCCAAAAGCGCTATAACTACACCTCATTATACATTCCACCTTGCGCACGTCCGACGTTATCTCTGTCAAATCCCATATAAATCTCATCTGATAAAATCGCATCCGATCCAAGGTGTATGGATATTAGGAGGTAAAGTGCTTCAGAGCAAATTGACATTTCACGACTTGACATAACAATACTGGGGGCTCCGGTATTAAAATCGGGGTGGACTGGAGGGGGGTATAGAAAATTGTATGCGATTTGACATAGAAAAACTCAATGATGGCGCCCGGAAAACGCGCTAATAATTCACCTTCTTAATAAACACACAGTGATCCAATCAGCGTTGCCACCGCCCTAAACACAAAATGTAAAGACAAGTTGTCAAAATCGGAAGATTTGTATTAGGCTGGAAATAGACGAACCGAGATCGTCGCGGTACCGCGAAATTCACGCCTTGTTTATAACAGTTGTAGAACAGTAGAGCTGTCAAATCTTCCGCGCCTCCAATCGTGCCTGCTTTTTCGCAGAGATACCCAACTTCGGTATTCCTGAGATTTTCGCGGTAGCGCGAACCGATTGTTTTCACTTTTTTTGGTGAATTCTTTTGAAAAAACGTGTAGGGAAAAGAGTTTTTTTATTTTATTTTGCATAAACTATGTGAAATAACCAATTTGATTCGCAAATTGATAGAAAAATATTTGTTCTTGGCACATTCAATCGTCACCAGACCTCGGATGGTTCCATACACGAACCGCGATTATCTCGGCTTTCTGTCAGATTTTATAACATAATTGACAGCTCAAGTCATACGCGATTTTCGCGGTACCGCGATGATCTCGGTTCGTCTATTTCCAGCCTTATGAAATTCGTTTGTGTTGTGTGTTGGAAAAATAAAATTTGATGAAACACAAACTCACAAGCATACTGCCAATTTGACGTTAATGACAGCACCTACAAATCTGCCACATGTGGCGATGCGGCAAAATCAAAATCATTGGATATTGCCGCATCGCCGCATGCGCTTTTGTTTCAGATGTCAAATGTCTAAAATCATATCAAATAATGTTTATCTTTATGAAGAAACATTGAAATATTATAACAATAGCTTGAAAACCTAGAAAATCAAGATAACTCATTTCTTACCGCAGGTGGTAAAATCTCATTCGGCGAGGTTCTGACCGTTCCCTTATCTGTATTCCTACCGATTTTTTATATGCCTACCGAAAATCACAGATTTTCTCACAATACTGACCGAAAATTCCTCCATTTCTCAAATGATGTTATGCTGTAAACTCCATATGAAATATGGAAATCAATAGTGACCAGAACCAGAAGTTCAACACTGACAGCTAAGGCTCGTGTCTGTACTTCATGAGATGCGATGTAATTGGACATGCTGCTAAAATTTTATATCGTATTTGACTGATATTGTAAGACGTGCGATTTTATCACACGGCAAAATAAAACAAAATATGCCAATGTTATTATACACGATGTGTAGGAACAAACTCAAACGTATATTTTTTTATCATTATTGTTAAGTTCAACTCACTAATTGATCAAAAAAATCGCAATATTAATCTAAATAGCTGCTGACAGCACATACGATAAAATGGCACTCGAGTTAGCACTGTGACTGGTTCTAAACGGCTGCGTGGAACCCCGAGAAAAGGGAATCGCAACCACTCAAAAAGAAATATGCATCTCCATCCTTCATTTGCGTAGAATCCCTAGAACAATTTTCCGATCGACACTTCAGAAAGGGATCATTCGTGTGACCATAATGAACCGAATATGATGCATCTTCTATTGAAGGAAAAGATACATTTTTTCGTGCAAATTAGCACCCCCCTTTCCACTTAACACTTCAAAAGATACCAAAAACTACCGATACTAATTGCAACACTTACCGAAAGCTACAGATAAAATGTTGGTGCTCCTACCGAAATCTGCCAAAAAAAATCTGGACACACTGATCCTGTCAAACAATTTCGATCAAGGTGGAATGTATAATGAGGTGTAGTTATAGCGCTTTTGGCGATCCCCCCCCTGGGCTCCGATTTTGACAGATGGTTTTCCGCTGGTATATGTATTGATGGGTTTTTTTACGTTTTGCATGGTCCATATTTGGTGGAGATCAATTTGGGTGAATATTTTAGTTGATTAGAACACAGCCCGTGATTTCCAATGAAAATTTTCCTTGGAGAACTTGAAACGTTCGCCAAACGCGGAAAACTAACTGTCAGTTTTCTTCGTCGATTCTTCTTCCACCTAGCTGTCAAAACGGGCTTATAACTTGACCTGTTATGTTTACGGTCCTTGATTTCGATCAATTTGTGAGCTCGCGTAAGGCCGTGCTCTGGCACCAATCGAACACGACTTTCAACAGGAACAAACCCAAGGTGATTTAAAAATATCAGGTGGTGGACTCTAGTGCATTTTGACAATTCGTCACTTGACGTAAGGTCCCCAGGATTCAAACTTTGTTTAAATTTATTAAATTTGTTAATATAATTTATCTACTACTTTTTTTCGATTAAACATTCTTTAAAAATATATTTTGGACTTCGCGAGTTCTTATTTAACATTAAAACATCGATCAAAGTGTGTTATTTTGTTTTATTCCGTGAATTTATTCTATAATTCATTGTGTTTTCGACATTTTTGATGATAAAAATTAAGAAAGCATTTTTTTTTCGATTTTCACAATAATTCCTCATTATCTACGAGCCGCATGGACAATTTACGTGAGATTTGAACTCTTACTCACATGATTTTAAAATTCGTGCATAAACAAATCATCAAATCTTTTGTTAATAAATCCCATTTTTCGATAAAATCAATAGACACACAAAAATGCACATAATTGTTGGATTTTGAGATAGGCAGAACACACCCGCAAGTTAGGCAATGAATTAACAACGCTATGCATAGGCAACACGCATTACATGTATTTTCCCATTAGACAGAATTCCCATTTAAACCAGTTCAAACAGAATCCAGTCCAGATAATGCCAACGCAACAAGAATTTAACAAGAAAGTGTATGTATCGCTAACGGAGCACGTAGGCTCCAGATAAGAACACTCCAGAAATTATTAATAAATCGAGTTAGAATTCCAGTGTAATTAACTAGTTCTTCCTCCAAGTTTTTGTGAGCATTGCTCTTCTTGGGAAATTCGATTCTCATTAAGAGTGAAAATCTTTTGGTAAAATCCGTTGTTAGATAGGCGGAAGTTTGCATCGTGTAGTATAGCAACCTTATAGATACGTTGTATATATAAACCTTGTTATGTTGCTTGACAGATGAAAGATGGATTAACAATAAAGAGCAATCGCATGTGGAACTACGAGGAGTCAAGACGTGTTTTATCACGATACTACATTTGGCGACGAGTAAAAAGAAATAAAGAGAACTAGCAGTGGAACAAAATCAGACGGCAAGATACAATGAATACGATTGGTAAGCTTACTTCGTTTTGTTACTTCGGAAATGTGAAAGAAGGAAAATGTGATTGAAAGTACATTTGTATTGCAATTTGCTTAAATGCAGTGAACCCCGATTCAATTCGGACTTGCGTAAAAGCTGATGAAAAATGAAGCCAATTGGAAATTTGCTTAAATGCAGGACTATCCAAGTGAAAAGTGTGGTTAAAAAAAAAATGAACATTGCTCCCTTGTTAATTTGCTTTAATGCAGAATACGGTAAACGTGTTGAAACAAGTTTCGCTTAAACGCCGAATCTATGTGTAACAAAGAATGAGTATTGTTCCTTTGTTTGCTTGAATGCAGAACTCGGAAAACATGTCGGAACAGGAAATCCATATGTGAGTGTTTGGCACAAAGTCGAGTATTAATACATGCAAGGATGGTTTATGTATGAGTGCGCATCTTTGTCAAAATGGAGGATGAAACGCAGAAAAACGGAAAGACATGTGAATTATAAAAAAAGCAAATCAATCAAATGTGCGTGATGGGATTTTTCCTGAAAATTGCTTAAACGCTGAATAATAAAAATAAAAAAAATAATAAAAATAATAATAATAATAATAAGATGATTGAAAGATCAAGTGTTCTACAACAAGTATTATGTTATTGCACCAGTGTTAGTGTGATGCAGTGTTGTCAAACTCATAATGCATAATGCAGAGCTGCATGTTTGGATGGGTGAATAAACACAATCCTAATGTATTTTGACTATTTACATGAATTTCACAGACGCACACGTCTGATTTCTTCTGAATGACTAAATTCTGTTGTATTATTTTTACAGATCTATTTCGTTTCCCAGGGCTGACGCCTCAGCCGTTTAATTATGAGGGTCACCGAGAAAACCTTGGAAATGAGTGGAAAAAATGGATTAAATCTTTCGAAATCATGCTTCGAGCATCTCGAATTGATGATGAGGAGTGGAAGAAAGACCTACTATTGCATTTTGTGGGACCAAAGGTCCAACAAATTTATGAAACTCTGCCAGAACTACCAAGCATTGAGAAACGAGGACCTCTTTCAAATATTGAACAATATACCCCCAATATGAACAGCTACGAAGAGGCCGTAGCAAAATTAAATAATTTCTTCTTGCCGAGACAAAACCCCACCTATGAACGACACCTATTGCGGCAAATTAAACAACAACCAGGAGAGAATTTTGACACTTTTATAGTGAAATTACGCATACAAGCAGAAAGATGCGGCTATGGCGACAAGACAGAAGAAAATATTAGAGACCAGATTATTGAAAACTGTCAGTCAGCTGCATTGCGTAGAGAGTTATTGAGACTAGGCGACGCTAATCTCGATAAAATATTGAGTGTAGCAAAAATTCTTGAAACAGTTGCTCATCAAGAAAAATCGTTCATAGGAAGTCAGCATCAAGTTGACGATGTTAATAAAATTGATGGGTATTCTGTTCATAAAAAGAGAATTTTTGCTGAAACAAATCAAATGCAATGCCATCGTTGTGGCTATATGGGACATCTTGCCAAAGACGAGAAATGCCCAGCCAAAGGAAAAACTTGTAGTAAATGCGGCGGCATGAATCATTTCGCTAAGAGGTGTCGCACTAAAAACCCAGAACAAAGGACTTTCAAGGGTACCAAGAAATATCGACGAGAGGCAACAGAAGCTGGAAATAGAGAGTACAAACATGACACAGTGAAACATATTGATAACAATACCACGGAATACGTCTTCCATCTCACGCCATATGATAACAGCAGCGAAATGTGTTGTAAAATAGGTGGTATCCCTATAAACGCTATGATCGATTCGGGATCAAAATACAACTTAATCAGCCAAATTGTCTGGGAGCAACTAAAGTCCCAACATGTTGTTGTATCAAATCAACACCGTGATGCCACAATTACACTCAAGGCATATGGCGGACAGGTACTGCCGCTCGTAGGTGTGTTTACTGCTACAGTTACTTTAGGCTCAGCAGAAACTACTGCCGATTTCTATGTTGTGAAGGGTGATGGCAAAACTTTAATTGGGCGTGATACGGCTACCCTCATGGGAGCGTTGAAAATTACAGTTCCTGTAAATACGGTTGACAACGAAAACCATAAACTGTCGACCTTGAAGAATGTTGTGGTAGATATACCAATAAAATCAGGTTCAGTAGCTGTCGCTCAGCCATACCGTCGAATACCGGTTGCCCTGGAAAAACTAGTCGATAAAAAACTGGATGAACTACTGATTCAGGGAGTTATCGAGCAAGTAAATGAGCCATCTAAGTGGGTATCACCTGTAGTAGTTGTCCCTAAAGGAAACAACGATGTTCGCATATGTGTAGATATGCGGCGAGCTAACGAGGCGGTTGAGAGAGAAAATCATCCACTACCTACTTTTGAGGACTTCTTACCACATATGGCTAAGGCAAAGGTATTTTCCCGTCTGGACATTAAAAATGCTTTCCACCAGGTTAGTGCAAACGAAGGTTGATTGCGATTTAAATTCTTTTGTTAACCTAATCTATTTGAATTACGTTGCTTATAACTCAATCGAAATATATTATACCAGAAACTAATCCTAATGAGTTTCATTTTAGGTAGAAATTTCAAAACAATCTCGGGGGATTACTACGTTCATCACACGTAGAGGGTTGTTCCGTTACACCAGACTTATGTTTGGGATAAACTGTGCACCAGAGCTGTTCCAGAAAACTATGGAACAAATTCTTACAGGCTGTGAAGGATGCTTGAATTACATCGATGACATTATTGTATACGGATCGCATAGAGATGAACATGACAAAAGACTGACAAAGGTTCTCCAAAGGCTCAAAGAGTGGAACGTGGTGCTAAATGCAGATAAATGCGTTTACGGGGTATCAGAAATGAGAATTTTAGGGCATGTTATATCTGCAGAAGGAGTAAAACCAGACAAAGATAAACTAAATGCAATACGAAACTTCAGGGCACCAAAATCAGCAGAAGAAGTTCGAAGTTTTTTAGGTTTAGTAAATTATGTAGGAAAATTTATTCCTGATATGGCAACCATTACACATCCATTACGACAGCTAACAGTTGAAAAGGAAAAATTTGTATGGAAATCAGAGCATCATTCAGCGTTCGAGAAACTCAAATCGTTTATGATAAGCCCATCAACACTAGGTTTTTTTGATATTGGAGATAGAACACAGTTAATTGCTGACGCAAGTCCTGTTGGGTTAGGAGCGGTATTAATACAGATAAATTCAGAAGGAAATCCGAGAGTAATTGCATACGCAAGCAAAAGTCTATCTAATACAGAAAAACGCTATGCACAAATTGAAAAAGAGGCCCTAGCGCTTGTTTGGGCAGTAGAACGCTTCCATTTTTATCTATATGGTCGTCAATTTGAACTTATAACAGATCATAAACCATTAGAAAAAATATTTAGTACAAAATCGAAACCATGTGCCAGGATCGAGAGATGGGTAATACGGCTGCAATCTTACAAAGCATCTGTTATTTATAGACCAGGGAAATCCAATATTGCTGATCCACTTTCACGCCTCGCGATCACAGAGACCGTAGAAGGTAAACCATTTGATGAGTTTTCTGAACAGTATGTGGCATGGATTATTTCCAATGCATCACCAGTAGCGCTAAAGCTTACAGAGATAGAAAAAGCTTCAAAAGCCGATGGAACTATTCAAGCGGTTCGTCAGGGAATCGAAAAGAATGAATGAACCGAAGATACTTCGACATTCAAAATATTTTCTACTGAACTATGCTTTGCTAACAATATACTGTTGCGAGGAAACAGAATAGTTATGCCTGCTTCATTAAGAGAAAGGACCTTACATCTAGCCCATGAAGGTCACCCAGGTATGAGCATTATGAAACAGCGATTAAGGGCCAAAGTATGGTGGCCAAAACTTGACTTACAAGTAGAACAATACGTCAGGAATTGCCGGGGATGTATGCTGGTCTCTGCAGCGCCCGCTCCAGAACCAATGAAGCGAAGAGAATTGCCATCAGCACCATGGCAACACGTGGCCATTGATTTTCTAGGACCTCTCCCATCAGGCCATTCGTTGTTAGTAGTAGTCGATTATTTCAGTCGCTACATAGAAGTAGAAATTATGAAAAAGACGGATTCTATACAGACTATAGGACGGTTAAATTCAATTTTTGCACGATTCGGACTACCTCTATCTATTACTGCAGATAATGGGCCGCAGTTCTCAAGCGAAGAGTTCCTACAGTTTTGCACCACCAATAACATTAAATTGATCAGTACCACCCCATACTGGCCGCAACAAAATGGTGAAGTCGAAAGACAAAACCGATCCCTTCTTAAACGACTTGTCATCAGTCAATCAATGAATGCAAATTGGATCGAAGAGCTTAACAAATACCTATTAATGTATCGATCTTCTCCTCATTCAGTCACTAAGAAAACACCGTCGGAGATACTTTTTAATTATAACATAAGAGATAAATTACCATCTATATTTAATCCAATAGTTGAACATGAAGAAGTGGCAGACAGAGATAAGGAAGCTAAACACAAAGGTAAAATGTATTCAGATAAACGAAGAAACGCAAAAGTTAGCTCAATATGCCCGGGTGACGAAGTTCTGGTCAAACGAATGCGTAAAACCAACAAACTATCATCTAACTTTGGGACAAAAGTTTTTAAGGTGGTTGAAAGGAAAGGAGGAGATGTATTAATAGCATCAAAAGAATCCGGTTTGAAATACCGGAGGCACGTATCTCATTTGCTTAAAGTTTCTACAGAAGAAGGTAACCCCCTTGCACCAGAATCAGTAGACAACGGAATGGTAGATCCAAATAACAAAGAAAAGAATGTTACTTGCAAAGATACCACAAGCAAATTAACTGATAGAAGTCTTAGCTATAAGCCAAGTAATGAGACCACAAGATCTAAAAGAACTATTCAAAAACCAAATTACTTAAACGACTATATTAGCAGTTAGAAATCCATTAGTTAGTAAGCAATACATTATCTATAAAAAAAGGAAAGTGAATGTAGTATAGCAACCTTATAGATACGTTGTATATGTAAACCTTGTTATGTTGCTTGACAGATGAAAGATGGATTAACAATAAAGAGCAATCGCATGTGGAACTACGAGGAGTCAAGACGTGTTTTATCACGATACTACACATCGGGGTGCCAGCCTTTTTCAAGGCTTTAGCTCGGGAGTACTGCTCCCCTTTCTTAATACAGTCGACGAAACGGAGTAGGCCGTAGAAACCTACAATAACAAAGAAATCTGTTCTATTTGCTAAGCTTTGTGTGGGTACAGGTGGGCTTATCCCGAACAAATTGTCAGCCGTACTGTAGAAAAATGAAAACGAAATGACAGGAGGGGATTCGATCATTTGTTGATGTATGCGTGTGAATTCCAATGGCTATTTTGGTTGATGTGTCGTAGTGTGGGTGAAAAACTACGTATCACAATCGAATCCCCTTGTTGGAACCTTACAACAGCAAAATAGGATCGTTCCAACGACCTGTCGACGTATGCGTTAGGAATTGGTGAGAGAGGAAAAGAGATGGGAAAGAGAGAATATTGTTAAGGAAATAGGCTAAAAGACTCGCAAGATTAGCCAGAGCGTTATTTACAAACGAACTGGCGGAATAAAAAGACATATTTTTTGGCAACAGCTAAAGTATAACAAAAAACCTTCAACGTGTTCGGCACTTATTTATTTTCCGCTTCGTTTTCTGACACCCCTTCTGTCATTCGTTCGTCCAATATGGCCTTCCCGCCAAACCTATAAGCCCACCTAGTCCCTATACCCACTTTGGATAACGGTTTTAAAATGACGTTAAGTCCCTCAACTATGGCGACCCCCCAAATGCCCTTATCCACTACCTGATATTTTTAATCCACCTTGAACAAACCCATAAAATCATATGGTGGTGCACTGTCAGTCACAAACAGACAAACAAGACATACATGTTAAATCCCATACATTTTTCAAGTTCGATGTAGTGTGCGATTAAAGCTAGAAGGCTGGGTAAGGCACGGCTCTGGCACCAATCGAACAGGACCCCCGCCATGCAATTGACAGCGATTTGCGAGAGCGCGCGACCCCGCTGCGCAAAGCGACGGAAGGCGTTATGGCGTTCTGAGAATTTTATGATGCCTTCCTTTTCTCTCCAACGGCAAATTTGTCGAGCAGCTCGTCGAGCTACCCGTCCCTGGCTCCGCCTCATACCCCTCGACTAAGCGCGCTGCCCAAGGTTTGGATGTGTTGGTGTGTCAGACGGCCAATCGCTGTCAGCCATCATCCGTGCTCTTTCCCTCCATAGCGCTATCTCTTTCTCGTGTGTGGACAATGCTCGCAAGCTGTTGTGGCGCCTAAAAATGCTGTTAACAAACATTGCGGCGATTAAGTTGCATTTTCACAAATCAAACCAAAAAATCGCAATAAGTTCAATTGCTGCAATGTAAAAATGACTAAGGAAACGCCAGCTCAAGCTGGAGGGTTTGCTGTGCAACGCGCAGAACCCTAATTCGCTCTAACACGTTTCTAACACTAAGCTGTTGATTTCGTTTGTTGTGGATTACATCGATATGCTAAGCATCCTGCGCATGGTTGTGAGTGTGCGTGTGTATGCAAAACTGTCGTCAAATGTAATTTCTTCCGGAATGTTATGATCCATCGGTCAAAGAAAGGAAGGTGTGCATGATAGTGGCGGATTAGGGGAATCGGGGTCCCTAGGCGGAATGACGAGTTGAGGCGCCTCTAAATGGTAATTGATGACAGGGATGAGGAGGTACTGGCACACAGCTGTTGGGAAATAGAACAGTATACTTATATTGCCGGCGGGGGAGGGGGGGGGCCTTCGACCATGGGACCCCTACGATCATCGGTCACAGGCCCTACAATTATTGCCGGCATGAGGGGGGAGGGGGGGGGCAAATGATTCTCCAGCCACGGTGCCACAATGACCATCTTTCCGCGGGCCCTTGTCGCTAATACTCTTGTAAACATACATAATGTCCACTTGTAAACATACGCCATACTACAGACTATCGATCTTCGGCGACCGCCTAGTCCACCTACCGTTAGATCCGCCGATGGTTCATGACGGTGTTTTTTTTTTTTTTTATCGTGGACGTGCATCCTTCCCCCTGCCTGCAGCGTATGTATCGGGCAGGAGACAGTGTGGCAGTATGCAAGTTGCCCGCTGGATAGGAGCGATCCCGCGGCACCTCATTCCTCACATCTGCATGCCCGTCGTGGGTTCTAACCGCGTATGAACCGTCGGCCGTAGTAAGAGCTGACAATCCGGCGACGTGATACTCAAGTCCTGAAAAGGCCAATATGATCGCGTAGGCTATTACGCCAATAATAATAATAATAAGAAGAAGAACTTTTCATAACAGTCCACACTCGGGGAAGAGTTTGTCTTGACTTGGTTGCTGTAGCAGCTACCGCTACGGCGCGACAAATCAACGGAATGAAATCGATCAAAACATGAACCTACCGATCCGAACCCATTCCAAGGCATTGTCGGTCAATCGGCGTCATGATAACGACTCCAAGCCAACAAGCCACCAGATTATGGACGGACAGGTGCAGCACCATACGCACACCGTAATAAACAAATCCAGTATCTTTTTTTGTATGCATTCAACTCAAGTTTTGTTTTCACTATTCTATCTGAAGTGGATAGAAATGTGCTACTATCACACGCACGTTTGCTTGGATCGTGTATTTTTTTAATACCCCCAAAAATCTTTTTAATACCCAGGCCTGCGCAGGAATCGCTGAAGTCCCGCGCGAGGATCGGGCCAAAATCTGCGCTGGCCAGCGCAGGCTTTGGTACATTTCCTGCGCAGGAAACTGCTCGAATTTGCGCAGCGGGGTGTTTATAAATTTTTGGGCGCCATTGAACAGAATTCCGAAATAACCATTTTTGCACAAAACATGGCTGTTGTAAAAGAAGCATTTGATTCTCCATGCACCTCATTAGATTTACTTATATATGAAGGGAGCATAAAAGATTTAGCAATAGGAACAGTTACCCTTAAAGCAAGTGATGTTATGTGCAAATTAGAGGCAGCAGGAACAGATAATCCAAACACTATTATCTTCAGCCCACTTCTCCATAATTCAGAAAAAGTCCTTTAAAATCAACTGTGATGCGTTTTTTTCGTTACTTTCTTCTACATTCGCTCGGAAATGATGTTTTCCGTCGTTTTAGTTGCCCATGTTCCCATTTTATACTTAAATAATATCTTTTTTTTAATATAAAATAACGTCGCACACAATAAGCTTTTGTTTTTCATCAAAAAACCATAGCTATGAATGAAAAATGACCTCGACGGCATCGTCCATCGATAGAGGAACGTCTAATTTACGAACACACCAAATTTTGGCGCTTTCAACACACTTAGTCACATACTTATCCAAAATTTCAAGCGTATCGAGTACTAATCGAGCAGATATGGGAAAACAATTTCGAGCAAATGTCACTTGGGAAATTTAAAAAATATTTTAAAATAATTTTTTTATTTTTATTTTTTATACATTAATTATTGTTTTGCTGTGTTATTTGTCAAAAAGATCACTATTTAAATTTTTGTGGATTTTTTCAAAATAAAATCTCAAAATTTAGGTTTTTAGTAAGCTATAATTTGCTATGTTACAGCTGATCTCGGGTTGCTATAATTACAACTCCTAAAACTAGGAGTGAAAAAACTACCAAGGCTCACAAGCTCTTTAATGCGAGGGCTCTGGGGCGGTGAACTTGTATGGCGTGCGAGCCCTCGCGCGACCTCGAACATCGCTGTCAATTGCATGGCGGGTTCTATTCCGCTGCGCAAATTCGAGCAGTTTCCTGCGCAGGAAATGTACCAAAGCCTGCGTTGGCCAGCGCAGATTTTGGCTGGTCGCCCGCGCGGGACTTCAGCGATTCCTGCGCTGGGTCGCGCAGTTCGGGCAGTTCGGGCTAGACGGAGCGAGAGGGCGAATGGGAAAACGTGGTCCATCTCTTTCTAACAATTTAAATGGACCAAAATTCAAATGTGGTGGTGCAAAAAACTGTCACAGCTGTTTGTGTATATGTTGCTGCGAATCGTAAACAAATAGAGAACGGTCACCGCGGCTGACAGCAAAACATTCAGCATTTGCGATCGCGAGAGATTCTACACTCTCACGTACAGAGGGCACTGTAACGGGTTCGGATACAGGGAAGGCGAATGACCTCAGGATCGAGAATCGGGTTCCTCGCCATCGCGATTGCTTCAGTAGCATCACGACAGCGAGCGAATATAGTTGAAAAACTTTTTAAAGGTATACAAAAACCGCGATTCAATAAAGTTTCCACCTAAAGCGAAACTCAGCGTTTTAAGTATTTTTTGATTCCTAAGAAGAAGTGAATACTATATCGCCACGCGATTAGTTCGGGAGCTAACAGTATATTTAAATAGAAAAAAATATATAATCAACTGATCTGTTATTGGCGGATGATCTTCTGGTACTTGTATGCGCGCGTGTGTTACTTTTCCCTTTTGCCTGCCTGTGCGGGTATATTTCTTTACCTCGCCTCCTCGCTTCTGGGTGTGTTCCCGTACCTCACCCCCTCGCCCCAGGGTATTTATTGCGCGTACGTTGCGCTCCTTTGTATCATATCCTTCTCAAGTGTTGAACAAGTGTATACGTGCTAGCTAGCCTCCTCACACCAACGATCAGAGTGCTGTTGTGTTATTTGTGGTTGCGGATTAGTAACGGATATATTGGTGAGTTGTATATATATTATTTATTCCTGGTTTTGTAGTTTCGATCGCTGGAGTGTTCTGCTCTCGGTGATCATCCTTCATGCCGGTTCCGTGTAGACTATTTGACCGCGGTTACCATTAACGTGTACGATTCTAATTAAATTTTTTTATTTCTCCTAGCAAACAATGAGTTCTGATAAGAAAATTTTTATCACTGGACCCGTGCTGCCGTTCGATGAGGCAGATTGGCCGGCATCGGCCACAACCACCACCGCCACCACCACCATCACCAGAACCACCGCCGCCTCTGTCTCCGCCAGCACCAGCACCAGCCCAGGCACCTCCGCGGTCCCGAATCAGTCTGTCCAACCACCGACCAAGCGTCCGACGGTCATGACAGCGGAGGGCTTGAAGGAGTTTAAGAGGCGGAGAGAATTGGGGGAATCATTTGTGCCACCTCAAAGTAGCGGTTCCCATGCCGTTCCCATCCCCACCGTCTCCGGAGAGGAATCCCAAAGCGCTGGTTCAAGTTATGACAGTGCCGTGAAAATTATGGGTTTTCAATTTGCGAACAGCGCAGACTGCCTCGCCGCTGGCCAAGCACACCCTGTAGCAACCGAGCCAATTCCAACGTCGTCTGGATCCGGCCTGCCTACGATCAGGTTGGGGGCACCGTTATACCTATCCCGGTTGCAGCAGCCCGCTTCAACCGCCGCTCGGGCCACCACCGCTCCCATCGTAATTCGGACCGCAACTCGGACCGCCGCTCCCACCGCAACACGGACCGCCGCTCCCATCGTAATTCGGACCGCTGCTCCCATCGTAACTCTGACCGCTGCTCCCTCCGGAACTCGGACCACCACCGCCTCAACCGCCTCTCGGGCCACCACCGTTTTCACCGCAACTCCCAGCGCCGATTTTACCGCTCCCATCACCGATTTTACCGCTCCCATCGACGATTTCACCGCTTCCACCGCTCCCACCGCCGCTTCCACCGCAACACGGACCATCGCTCCATTAGTCCCTGTTGATTCAGTCACCGTCTCCGATTTGTACCGGTTGATAACCGATAACGCCAACCAGTCAGCCAAGCAGGCAGCCGACATAAATCGCCGCTTGGACGTTTTAACAGCGCAAAACGAATCCTTGCAGAAAGAGGTCGCTGTTGTCCGGGAAACCACGGCTGGGTTGGAGGCCGTGGTAAACCGAATGCAACAAACTCTATGTAGCGATGAGGATGGAACTTTGCGTCCCGTCCCGTAGGACTTCGCGCTGCAGCCTGTACGGTCGGAGGACGAGCTGAACGACTTGGAGCGCAAGTTGAGCGACAGGGAATATATGAGGAATTGCGTGAGTTGGCTGCACAGCAACATCACGTCCAGACACATGGACAAGCGGCTGAAGCAGGTGAAGGAGCTGGTACTGGATGCCACATTTGTGTTAAGTTGCCGTTGGTCTGCAAGGAACGATAAAATAGCGATTTCCCATTTCCCGAACGTATGTGAGCTGTTCCGGAGAGCGGCATCATGGGCGAATTCGTCCATAACAACATTATACGTTAGCAACTATTTCATACGCGTATTGCGATACATAAAATAAGCCAGTTAGTTTAAGTAAGGTTAAGTTTAAGATTAAGATAGTTAAGTGACAACATTTCATTAGGTTAGTAAATTAATTTCAAAGTTAAGTTAAGTTAGTTACAGTTAAAGACGTATACATTAAAGTATTAAAATAATGTAAATATATTATGATTATGACCACAAAAATAACATTTTGATTCTTTCACAAAACAACCAACCAAAAATTTGCTCACTATTCGCCCGATTGGTCTGAAACACAATACACAAAGTTGGGCTACGGGAGAGATACGGGAAGATGCATATTTTTTACATTCACAATGAACACCTGTGTGACAAAACTATTTCTCATTATTTACCCTATTTATCTAAAGCACAAAACACAAACTTGGGCTACGGGAGAAATACGGTAAGAGGTATATTTTTTACAATCACAATTCTCCTTTCACCTGTCTAACAAAAATATTTCTCATTATTTACCCTACCCTAAAGTACAAAACACAAAGCTGGGCATATTTTTTCTTTTAGGCTTCATTTACATATATGTGTGTGAACGGTACAAATGTGTATACCCCGGCCCGCGCTGTCTGCACTGCAGCTAGCTTGCACATCAAGGTACTGCTGGGGTAGTGTTTCAGGGTACCGGTGTTTAAGTCGTCCGTGCTGATCGAGTAAATATTCGCCTCCGTCGAGAGGCACGGTTCTGTAAATGCAGGCACCTGCCTCAAGAAACCATACCCCTGCACTGTGATTTCGTTGCCCGTTTTTGTGGCCGTTTCGTGCCGGACCACCTCGCCAGAGTTGGCCATACACCACTGGTCGCGGAAATTTTGCCGCAGCGTGAAGCCCTCCGTCGCTACGGACGCTATGGTGTCGACACCAACCGTCCGCACCGATTGCTCGTCCACCTTTCGTTGGTTTTGCTGGCGCTTGGCAACATTAATATGTTGCAGTTCCAGCAAAAGATGGACCGCTTGGACTAGGCTGTGCCTCCCGGAATGTACCAACTTTTTGAGGTCGTGCAAAAATGCCTCAAAAATAAAGGCCGATATGGTTTTTAAACCCTCAAACCAGCGCACGTCTTCGTACACGTGCAGCAGGTTCTGCACGTTGCTATTAATAAGCACTGGACTATACAAATCGCCATAGGCTGCCACAAACCTATGCAGAAATGAGTCAGCCAGTGCTCATTTTGCGCGGTGGTAGGTGGTGGTCATGAATGTTACAGCCATCGTCAACAACATGAAGTGTTGGTACGCTGCATCGTCAAGTCTACTCCCTCCAGAACCACGAAGCCGGAAACCAGCAGAAACATCCTATACTCGCGAGCTTTGCAGAGTTGGACGTATCGCAGGTCGCGCAGCTTGCGTTGATAATCTGTAGCGAGCTTTAACAGACGCAAGTGCTCCGACACTTGACGTTGTTGCCGGCGTGGCAAGTAACACGGCAGGCCAGGGAAGCCTTTTATCCACAAATCAATCAACTTGGCCTCCACGCCCTTGTAGAGTAGGTGCATATCTTCCGCCGACACAAAATCGGCCACGATATCACAACCTAATAGTCTGGTAAGGGGGGTGCGTTTGTTGACGTGTGTCGGATATTTGCCGTCGCAAAAGTCGCTGTGTTTTCGTGGCTGGCGTTCCGCATCATACGCGAAATATATCCGGTGCCCGTGTAACTCCCTTACGATCGTGCACTTCTGGCACCCGCTGTATGCATTATGCCCTTTCACACCTGCAAGAAAATGAAACGAAAAATAATTAGAAACAATGCATAGTACCGTATTTCACTGTGCGTGTAAAGCGGACACACATTCCACTGTATATGTAGAAGGCACTTTATCAACAACCTACCTTTTATGAAGGCACGTGCTGAAGCATCTGCTATGATAGCACGCGAGGCTACCTAGTAAAAGCGGGTTCCAATTATCAGGCCGTTCATAAAAAGGTGGTTCATTTCGTCCACGAACTGATCCAAAAACTCCTCCAGGATTAACGGTTTCGATTCGCCACAAAAAATCGCAACCGTCATCACCGGAGTATTTGGCACGTTGTGAACCTGCATCAGGATGGGCCAGAATTGGGACCAGCTAATTTTGTACAGCGGCAGGCCGTCCACAAAAAATCAACTCAAACCCCTCCTGGGTTGGCTGAACATCACTGGAACGATTAAAAAAAAATTGGGATTAGCACTTTACCAAATGCACGGTTAGTTTAATATTCTTACCGAAAGTACGAAAGAAGGCATTTCCCCACACCCTGATACCACAGCGTCCCCCCTGCGATAGGCGTAATGGCTGTTTCCGGTGCTCTGGACGCGGGCGTGTTCATTAACGTCCGAGCATCCTTGGGCAATCTGGCGTTGGGAAAATGCTGCCGCAAATGGCCCAACAAATGGTTCAAACTACGATGAGTTTGCCCAGTTTGCAGGGCCCACAGCCGCAAACCTTCCTCGCACGAAAGGTCTTCGTACGGTTGGTTCGGCGTTTGCACCTCGACCTGGATGTCTTCGACGTCGTCACTTTCTGCCCCGCTGCTTGCATCGGCCATGTTGTCCTCCTCGCTGTCGCTAAGCGGAGCAGCATCGTCTGTAAAACAGCTCGGACCGGGTTCCATGTACGATGGCTCAGCATCATCGGCTTGGTTTTCTGTAATATAGACACGTAGCACATTTTACAACACTGCTCGTTACATTCACCTCACTCATAACCGTTCACCAAGTACTCACCCACAGCCGGCAGCTCCGGTTGCCGGGCATGACGGAATTCCCTCTCCACCTCCTCAAAACGCCGCTTACACGCCCGTTCAGCTGCATGGTACACCAAGCCACTCTTTTTGTCTGGATTACGTTCTATTTTCACGCTTTTACTACAAATACTTTGCGACTGGTGCACTGGTTAAAGTTCTGTTGGTGTTTGTTTTCATTTCTCAACGCTTCCTTTCTCCACGCTTTGCATTGACAACACGCGAGAATGAGATAGCGCTAGGGAGGGAAAGAGCACGGACGACGGCCGTCTGACCATATTAATACACGATGCGCAATCTCAGATTGCGCATATATTCGTTTTATCAAAACATAAGTCATTTCGCGTAGCCAACCCTGAGCTATAAACGTCATTTCCATACATTTTCAGATTGCGCCAAGATTGCGCATAAATTTTCAAAATTATATGTCCGAGATATATGATTTTTTTTGACAGATAAATATATCAAACCGACCCGTTTGACAGATAAATATATGTGCAATCTGAGATTGCGCATCGTCTATTGCTACGGTGACACACCAACACATCGAAAGCTGTCACAGCGCGCTCAGGCGAGGGGTATGGGGCGGAGCAAGGGACGGATAGCTCGACGAGCTGCTCGACAAATTTGCCGTTGGAGAGAAAAGGAAAGCATGATACAATTCTCAGAACGCCATGATGTCTTCCGTCGCTTTGCACAGCGGGATGAGACGTACGTTGTACATCCTGTACTTTTAGCATACACTATTTCTTCATCATTCTTCCTATGGGCGAGTTTCCACTGTCCCTTTAGCATTTTACAAACGCTTTTGTACTGTATGACAGCTCGATTTGCGGATTCCTTTTGCTGCCATCCGTTCTTTAGCATGCCTTAACTTATTTTAAAAAAAATCAGCTACCATCGCATCATCGGCTTTTACAGTTCTAGTACAAGCAATGTGCTTGATTAGGTTAATAACATTTCTATAGGTTCGCATGGCTCCTTTTGAAATGGTTACTGTGGAAAGCCCTGTCCAACTGCAACTACACAAAAAACTTTTCTCGAAAATCCAAAAGCTTGCAACATTCTATTATTTGACAAGGTTTCAGATGCAGCATGGCCCAACCAATCCTGAATTTTTATGCGGTAAGATTCCTCGAGAATTCCTGTTGAAATTTGCAAGCTGTTCTTCGGACGAGATTTTGGAAAAATTTACCTGTAAATTTACCGTAGAACAGGGGTGGTTTCCGATGGCCGTATGTTATTGGTTAATAAGTTCACTTGAGTTGTTAAAAGCCTTACATCCTCTCTTAAACTGCTAATTTCACTTATCAATATGTTAAAGATTTGTCGAATAGCTTCGAGCGAAAACACATTCTAACGGTCAATGTGTTGACCATTATTGTCTTTCACTGCCTGCAGCGAGTAGCCATATCCATGATGAGATTCTGACATGTTTCTGGAGGAATGCGTTTCCACTCCTCGTAGCGTTTCCATAGCTCATCGGCTGAGGATGCACGCTGGTTCTTGAGCTTTTCCTTAAGAATTGACCACAGATTTTCAGTTGGATTGAGGTCAGGACTCAACGCAGGCCACGGTAGAACTTGCACATCCTGGTTTGCCAAATAACATTTAACTGTCCGTGATGTGTGCTTTGAGCCGTTATCATGCTGAAAGATGTAATGCTCTTCGTCGCCGAATTTTTGTCGGGCGTATGGCAACATCTTACGACTAAGTATTTTTCTGTACCCTTCCGAGTCCAGTGTCCCGATGATACGGAACAAAGGACCCGGGCCGTGCCAGGAGAAGCAACCCCACACCATTACGTGGCCGCCTCCGTGACTAAGGGTTTTTATCATGTTTTTCGGATGATAAGCCTGATTGGGAAGGCGCCAGACTTATTTAATGCCGTCAGAACCATCCAGATTGATTCTGGACTCATCAGAAAAAAATATTTTCATCCACCAAGTGATGGATGCAGTTAGATGTTCTTCGGCAAACCGAATGTGCGCTTCTACGTGGTGCGGCTGCAGCTTCCGAACCTTCCGTGGTCTCCAGGCACAGAACCCAACCTTTCGTAAACGGCGAGACACCGTCTTCGACGAAACTTGCAATCCAAGCTCTTGCTTGATTCGAGTTCAAGTAGTGAAAGGGTCCGCCCTGACCTTTTCTACAATCTGCGCGTAAAAGTCAGCCGTAGTTTTTTGCGGACGACCGGTCGACTTACCCGTAGCCTCGCTACGAATGGCGTTGTCCACAAACGTCCGCGAACGGCCGAACGCAGATTGTCTTTATTGGGACGATCTCACGAAACAGCCCCTGAATGTGTTTCCGCTCCTCTGGTGTGCGGTGCTTACCGCGACCCATGATGATTTTGTGAAATTTTTTAATAGCAACCTTACACCTTGACTGACTGAAGAATGAAGTGCAAAACGATTTGGCTCTCCTTTTATACTGCCGCGACACGTCATCGGCACTCGTAACTCAGGTTAGTAGCGCACCAAAAAAGGGAGTATAAAAGGCAAAAATCGGCAATTGCAACTTCAGTACGCCTCGCACTCTTGCCAATGACACATCTAACGCATGCATTGAGTAAAAAACAAAAAGCATTTTTTTCCTATTTTTATGTCCAGCGGTGTACCACGAATTTTTTTCACCGGGTGTTTAATTTTCAATTTGACATTTACTTTCTAATAATTACTAGTTACTTTCATTCGTACACCTTATAGATGCCTATTAGACAGACAGTCTTTGTTTATTCGAATTCGGATCTGCTTCCCTACCAGCCAAAATAATTATTAGATGTCTAATAGACAGCCCATTAGACATCCAAAAATTCCAAAATCGAATGTCAGTATTTTCCTCCATCTAATAAGGCCTTTACTGATTGATATTCTTGTCGACGACTCCGACAAACTGGGTATTGTGTGTTTTGTATTAGAGTATTCGGTAAAACCCTCAATTTACTGATTGATATTCTTGTCGACGACTCCGACAAACTGGGTATTGTGTGTTTTGTATTAGAGTATTCGGTGAAATCCTCAATTTAGCATTTTGTTTTAAATTATCTGGCGCAATAGTAGCCCTGACGTCTATTGGTGAATATGGATCCTACACTATAGGTATTTCAATGTCTGAAGTCTCTTGGTGTGATGTAGAAGGGTTTGATGATGATGATGGCCAAAAATATAATCAAAAGAAAAGATATGATAGTTTTAATTATATAAAAAAGTATATTAAAAGACCATATAGGTAAAGTTTTGGTTTCTATTGCAATTTAACTAATAATGATTAGTGATTTAATGATTAGTAATGATTTTTTTAAAGATTCCATCTACACCGGAAGAATGGATGCAAATTTCCGATGAATTTTAAGAACAATGGGGGTTTCCACTTGTTATTGGGGCTATAGACGACACATAGAAATAAGAAAGCCAAGTAACAGTGGAAGTGAATATTTTAACTATAAGGGTTTCCACAGTATTGTACTATTAGCAATTGTAGATGGTGATTACATTTTTTATATGCAGATGTAGGATGTCAAGGTCATAAATCTGACAGCAGTGTTTATAAAAATGTTGCTATAAATACCCAATTAGAAAACAATATGTTGATTTTCCCCGAGCCTCAAATTTTAAGTATGCCTTATACGTCAAAATTCCGTTTGTTCTAGTTGAAGACAAAGCATTTGCTTTAAGCAAATACTGTTTACGACCTTTCAGTACACTCCTCTTAATTGCCCAATCGAACGAAACATTAATGTGTCCCACTTAAGATCTAGGGCAATCGTGGAAAACACTTTTTGCATTCACAACAGTCGATTTAGAGTTTTAGAAAAATGTGTACCTTTGGAACCAAAACATGTAATAAAAAGTTCTCGCTACTATATATTTCCCCAATTTTCTTTGAGTTAGTGCAGATGCACAAAATTATGGCGAGACAATTAGTGGATCTTTGCGCTTCGAATCGGATTCAGCACCACACAGATCTAGATTAGCAGGTATTAGAAAAGGACCATCAAACGAACTCAATGATATGAGAATACTTTTTGCAAACTATCTCTTTCATAATTAATGAACTTTGTTTTCATTTGCTATTAGAGATAAGATTAGATTAGATGATTATGTATAAATGTTTAAATTAGAATAATGCATGTATATATTGCCACTTGAATAAAAACGGAATAATAAATGAACTACTACATAAGTGGTTTACAATATTTTCAAGGTGAATTTATCTAGACCGCTATTCAAAAAATACGAAAGCATAATGTTATTATTCATATTTTCTACATTATCTAGGTTCGGATAATTAGACCGAGTACGTTTTTTTTTCAAACCACATACCTTGCAAAAGATGCCAATTTTGCATAAAGCTGTCATTTCTAAACAGCAAAAATACTCGGTCAACCGTATGAAAGGTACCTGGATAAACGATGCTCCACTATATTTATGTTGATTCTATAAAGAAGGAACTGAGAAAATTACCGTTTCTCTGTATAAGCCAATCTTCAGTAGGATATCCGTCGAACTCCTGTCAAACATATACGACATTGACAATTCGATGGGTTTGTGGAAAGGTAATGGTCAGAGAACCGCCGCAAGTAGCAAGAAATTAGTTTTCTCAATTTTCTATTTGTTTGCGGTATGTATATGAGATATTGTACCCAAGCAGAAATTTTCGGACGATAACTCATACACTCTCATAATTTGACAAGCAGTATATGATTGTATGTGTGGTTCTTCCATTCGTAACATTTCGCTCGTAACAACAATCTTCTCGTAGTAGCTGAAGAGTGCGGACGTGTTCTACCAAGCGCTCCTCGACTGACTCGTATTTTATACCCCGTGATCAGTGCAGTGCAGAGTTACCTCCCCCTATGCAAAGCGACGGAAGAAATCATTCCCTTTCGCGCATTTTCTCATGCTTTCTTTTTCCCTCTTACGGCAAATTTGTCGAACAGCTCGTCGAGCTACCCGTCCCAGGCTCTGCTTCCTACCCCTCGCCTGAGCGCGCTGTCGAAGATTTGGATGTGTTGGTGCGTCAGACGGCCAATAGCTGTCAGCCGTCTTGCGTTGTCATTCTTTGAGTAGTGCTATCTCTTTCTCGCGTGCAGCCCAAATTTAAGACCGGTATTGGTACCGATAGAAAATGTAAACAAACGTCAACACAAATTCAACCAGTGCTCATCCCTCCCGTGAAAAGTTTCCCGATAGAAAGCGTGAAAATGGCCTCGAATCAGGACAAGAAAAGTGGCTTGATGTCCCACGCAATTGCCCGGCTCTACAAGCAGCGTCTGGAGGAAGTGGAAAGGTAAATTCCTTCTTGCCCAGCAGTCAGAACCTCCGACTGTGGGTAAGTGATCGGTGAACGGTGGTTATATGCTGAACGGTGAATATAGCGATCAGTGTTTAACAATGGTTTTCGTGGCTATATTTTAGATGACCGAGCGCGTGATGCCTTGCCAGTGCAGTTTGAAGATGTTCCGATGCCCATGGAAGAGATCGGTAAGTAACGATCGCTTAGCGAAAGCGAGGAGGAAGGTACGACCGACGCAAGCAGCAGCGAGGATACAGACGTGGAGGATATCCAGGTCGAGGTGGAAATGCCAGACCATCCGTACGGAGATCTTTCGTGCGAGGATGGCTTGAGGATGTGGGCCTTGCAAACTGAACAAACTCATCGCAGTTTGAACCTTTTGCTGGGCCATTTGCGACATCACTTTCCCCAGACCAAATTGCCCCGAGATGCACGGAAGTTGATGAACACGCCTGTGTCAGGAGCACCGGAGACAGCCCTTACACCAATCGCAGGTGGGCAGCTGTGGTACCAGGGTGTGGAAAAATGTCTTCTTTCATATTTTCGGTAAGCATGTTTTAAATCTAATTTAACACACAGTGCTCCTGGTCATGTGCTCATCCTTTTTTTTTATTCCAGCGATTGTCAGCCAACCCAGGAGGGGTTCGAGTTGAACATTTTTGTGGATGGCCTACCCGTGTACAAGAGCAGTCTGACCCAATTTTGGCGGATTCTCATGCAGGCTCATAACGTTCCACATACTCCTGTAATGACGGTTGCGATATTCTGTGGCGAATCAAACCCGTTATTCGTCAAGGAGTTTTTGCAGCCGTTTGTTTACGAAATGAACAGACTCTATGTGACAGGTCTGACAATTAAATCCCGCTCTTACTGGGTGGAAGCGCGTGCAATAATTGCAGATGTTCCGGCACGAGCATTTATAAAAGGTATGTTGATAAAATGCACTATATATAGTCAACGCTTTCATTACGACTAAACCGTTGTAACAAGAAATCTCTTGCAACGGGTTAGCGACTGGAGCGGCTAAAATACGTTATGCGTTTGTCCACTTAACCTTTACAGTTATATGCGGTGAAACGAGTTATTTCTGATTTTTTTGTGTAATTTTTTTTTCAGGTGTTAAATCGCATAAGGCGTACAGCGCCTGCATGTAATGCATTATCGTTGGTGAGTTGGATGGACACCGGATCTACTTCCGGTATGGTGAACAATGCCTCGGAACCACAAGGATTTCTGTGACGAGTAATATCCAACACATGTCAACAACCCTACGCCCTTTACGAGTCTGTTAGGTTGCGATATCGTTGACGATTTTGTGTCAGCCGAAGACATGCACTTAATATACAAGGGCGTAGAGGCAAAGTTGCTACATTTGTGGATAAATGGCTTCCCTGGCGTAACTTGTTACTTGCCACGTCGCCAGCAACGTGAAGTGTCGGCGCACTTGCGTCTGTTAAGGCTGCCTTCAGATTACTAACGTAAACTGCGCGACCTGCGATACATTCATCTCTGGAAAGCTTCGGAGTACAGGATGTTTCTGCTGGTTGCCGGTTTCGTTGTTCTGAAGGATAGACTTAACGATGCAGCGTACCCACACTTAATGTTGTTGATGATGGCTATGACGTTTATGTCCACCACATACCATCGCGCTAAATGGGAACTGGCCAATTCATATTTGCATAGGTTTGTGGCAGCCTATGGAGATCTGTACAGCCCGGTTCTCATGAATAGCAAGGTGCATAAGTTGCTGCACGTTTACAATGACGTTTGCAGGTTCGATGGACTAAAAAACATATCAGCCTTCATTTTTGAGGCATTTTTGCATGACCTCAAAAAGTTGGTGCATTCCGGGAGGCACAGCCTGGTACAAGCGGTCCATCGTTTGCTGGAACTGCAACATGTCATTGTTGCCAAGCGTCAGCAAAACAAACCGGTGGACGAACCATCGGTGCGCACGGTTGGTGTCGACACCATAACAACCGTGCGGCAGGGCTTCGCGCTGCGAAAAAACTTTCGCGATCAATGGTTCATGACCAACTCGGGCGAGGTGGTCCGTTACGAAACGGCAACAAAACAGGCAAGGACGTTACGGTGCAGGGGTACGTGTTTTTCAAATAGGTGCTTGCCTTTACGGAACCTTGCCTTTCAACGGAGGCGAATATTTACTCTGCCAACATGGTAGATTTGAATAAGGGAGAATTCCAACATTACGCCAGCAGTACGCTGATGTGCAAGGTAGCTGGTAGGTACAATTGCTAAGAAATAAATGTAAAAAATATGCCTCTTCCCAAAACCCTGTGTAAGTGTTTCGGAAAGGAAGGTAAATAATGAGAAATTATGTTAGGTGCTGTGTGGCAGAATGCATTTTTGTATTCATGATTTCCGCGGCGAGTTCGTCGAAACGGGGGTTCATACTGGCTGACAGCTCGGTTATCACCTGCAGCACATCGGTCAGAGGAGGAGCAACGGCAGGAGCATCCGTTGCAACGGCAGCAGGAACTGTTGCAGGAACTCCGGCTTTGGCGGCGGTAGGGCGGCGCGGAATTTTGTTCTCGACGGTAGCTTTGGTCTCGGGAAGCGAGGCTGGAATGGTGTTGTTGGCGGTGGTGTTGGCGGTGGTACGGACGGTGGTGTTGGCGGTAGTGTTGGTGGTGGTACGGACGGTGGTGTTGGCGGTAGTGTTGGCGGTGGTACGGACGGTGGTGTTGGCGGTGGTGTTGGCGGCGCGCTTACCCATAACCTTCCGAACGGAAATGGACGATGGTATGGCGGGGTAAATGGAGTCCTGGCCAATCAGAGCAGAAGGCCGATGTTCTGGTAGTTTGGAGTACTTGGCCAGCTTGCCATCTGCCCGACCCATTTCCTCCACAGTCATCGACCGCTTCTGCATCAATCTAAATTGTTCCGGAGTAAGTATCATAACCTAATGCTCCTTCCCTTTGGCAACGGTTTTTGCTGGAGGGATAACGGTGTTCGAAATAATATTTATGGTGCTCTTGGTGCCGGTGGTTCTAGTGGTATAAGTGTAGGTGGTGGTGGTGGTGGTGGTGGCTGTGGTGGTGGTGCTGGTTGTGGTGCTGGTAGTGGTGGCTGTGAAGGAGGCTGTGGAGGTGGCGCTGGTACAACACTGCGGCAGCCAATATGCCGCACTGTACCGAACAGTTCCACTGGAGTTCTTCCGGATTCATGGTTAGCTAGAGGAAGGAGTAAATTTTAAATTAGAATCATACACATCCGTGTCCATCGCGGTCAACCGGTCAAATCGGAACGGGCATGGAACATGTTGACCGAGGCCAGGTCAATCCAGCGATCGAGTCAACCACGGCACGTAAGAATTCGAATAACAAATAAATAAACACTTACCAATGTATATATATGTATGCGCTGATTTATCTGAAAAAATTTCCTTGAAAAAAAACAGCCCGCAAACTAGCCACTGCACACGCACAAGTCTTGAACGGATATGAGACGGCACCAGCAATACAGCGACAATATCAATACCAGGAGTAGTAGTGTGTGGAACGAACGAAATGAGTACATGTGTGCAATACAGAAAGTCCTCCTCCTTCCCATTATCATAAACCAATACCTTTTTGAGCCTTTTAAATACATGGATATATACAGCGCGCTGTAGTGTGTAACTTTTTTTATCGTTATCCACCAACACAATTACATTGCGCCAAATTTGAATTGGTAGAAAGAGATAGCCGTTTGTTCGCATTTGCTCTCTCGCTCGCCGCGCCTTCAAAAACTGCAATAAATACGGTGGCTATCGTAGTTTTGGCTGAAGTATAGCGGATTTTTTTGCGTATTTTTTGACACAAAACGACGCAAAAAACTACGCAGAAAACTGTTCGAATTTGCGCAGCGGGCTGTGTCCAAACAGTGCAGTGCTGGAAAGTGTTGTTCGTGTTTGGTGTTTCAGGAGTTTTGTGCTGTAGTGTAGTGCGTGTGGGGAAAAAAACCAAACTTAGACATTCTTTTACGTCATTCGTTGTTTTCACAGCGAGACGTTAAAGTAAAAATCTAAACATTTTTAAGAACTATCCTAACGCACTTTACGTTGTTCGCTTTTCTCAAAGCGCTACGTAAAGTGTTGTGGCCCAAGGTTGTAACCAGTTTTATTAGTACAGACTTTGGAAGTCTCTTGGATGTGAGTTTTTAAAGACATTAGTCTGATGGACTCCCATAAGCCATTTGCGTTCAGAAGTGAAGTGGTATTGTGGTGCAGTGGACATTGTGAAAACATTGTGACAGTGACGTTTTTCAAGTGCCAGTGCTGAGAGGGCCGACGATATGTCGGACCCTCCTCCTGCCGCGAGGGCTCATCCCCCTCCCGGTACGAGTTCCCTTTTGAATACCTTTTGAAAACTCGATCATTGTCCCACTACAAAAAGTTACAATCACTTACTAAACTCATCAATGGAACACCAATCACCATCACACCCCACACTACTATTAATACCGTCCAGTGCGTAATTTTCTCTACCGACCTTAAACATATGAAGGATGAAGAAGTTCTAGCAAATTTAAAAGACCAACAAGTTACTTTGTAGGTGAAATAACACCTACAAATTCTTTCCTCCTCCGTATTGCTGCAACACGTGTCCCCTCTGTTATCCGCCTTGGCCCACTCCAAGTGATTCCCCGTACATATTATCCCAATCCCATGCTTTGTCTTAATTGTGCTCACTATGGTCATACCAAGCTGAGATGCGAAACCTCACAGGTTTGCCACAATTGTGGTATTCCTGCCCATGGTGAATGCACTGCTCCACTTAAATGTGTGAATTGCAAAGGCAACCACAATTCTTTTGACAAATCCTGCCCATTTTATCGTAAGGAACAGGAAGTAATTAAATATTAAATTGATTACAACGTGCCTTTCTTTGAAGCACGAAAATACATAGATTCCCAACTATATAAACAGAGCGCAGTTTAACAAAGGCTCACTCTCGCTCAAGTTGTGTCCTCTAATCCACAAACTAACGTTGCCCCTTCCACTAAACCCGATTCTAGGGACGAAGAAATTGCTAATCTTAAAACACAAAATGAAGAACTTTTGAAAAAACTCACTCCACCTGTTATCACCCCTAACCCAAAGACGAAACTATTGCTCAATTTAAACAAGAAAATGCTAATCTAACTAAGAAAATTGATCTACTAACAGAAACTATCAAAAACATGCAAATTGAACAAACCAAATTTTATAACACTTTTAATCAAAACAAAACCACTGATAAAGTTGAAACAATGGACCAGAGTCTGACTCTTCTTGCTCCTCGTCCCTTCTGGATGGAAGCAAAGCGACCTCTTCAAAGGCGCTTAAAAAACGAGCCCTCTCAAAGGGCTCCTCTTCCTCCGGGGAAGAAACCTCCCTCCCTCCCAAAAACCCCTCCATCTCCCATCCCTATCCCTTCCTCTCCCAATCCCCTCAACTCCGAGGGAGAGGAGCCTCTCCTCTCACCCGATAATGCTCCATTCATCGAGGTGAGGAGGTCAGAGAGGAGGAAATCTTCTTTAACACAATGACCACTTACATCACATCTTCTTTTGTATTAATTCCAAACATTCATTCTACAAATTCCCATCCTCCGTTAAATAACAATACACCTTTGTTTGCCATGTCCTGGAATATCAGGAGCATGAGCCGTAACTCTGATGAACTAAAAATTCTAATTACCCGCCACAACCCAACAATAGTCGCTTTACAAGAAATAATGACCATACCAAACCTAAACAGTTCTCCATTTAATAACTATACCTGGCATTTTTTCCAAACACCAACCGTAATGCATCACTTCGTTGGCATAGGCATACAAAAACACATACCCTATAACCCTAATAATATTTCTACAAACATACCCGCAATAGCCGTTAAAATATCTTCACCAATAGAATCCACAATTGTCAGTCTGTACCTTCCCCCTTCTCTTTGTCCTTCTATCATTGCTCAAGAGGTGGAAACTGTGTTACCACAGTTACCGTCACCTGCAATAATACTTGGCGATTTTAATGCCCAACATTCCTGGGGTAATCCTGGCTCTAATACTCGTGGCCATATGCTACAAGACTATTTTGATACCTGCAGTATATAAGTTATTCATAACACCACAGCCACACGTAGCTGTCCCACTAATGGACAAGGTACTATTTTAGATTTTTGTGCTCTCTCCTCTTCTATAGCTTCTAGTTTTTCTGTTTCTATCCATAACGATACCTATGGCAGTGATCACCACCCGCTTTTTGTCCATAGCCATCAACTAACCCACTGCCCTCAAAAACGTCCCAGGTGGAAATATGAGGAGGCTGACTGGGAAAAGTATAAAATCGAAAACCCTTAGATGATCCTCCCTCGCTTACACGCTTTACAGAGACAATTACAAATGCAGCCTCATCTAGTATCCCTCTTACAAAGGGTACAGTTGGCAGAAAATTTGCCCTTGCCATTAAGACTCGACGAACAGCACTCAATAGTCTTCAACGCTAAAAAAAAAAAAGAAACAATATTTTTACACCGCTCTAGGCCGACCAATACCAAGAAGCCAATTGGGAATCAAGAGAAGCCGTCAAATTTAGCAAAAAATCTATCTAGAGGCAAATTTGTTTTTAAAATTAACACTAAGACAACCACCAAAGTAATATTCCAGCAAGTTGCAATTTTATCCGGTAAAAACCACAAATCAACTCCAATCATTCTAAAAACAGAAAACACCATTATTCCACCAACAGAAATACCTGAGGCTTTATCTATATACATTTATGACACATCTGCAACACATAATTTTCCATCTCATTTTCTAACCCATACATTCATCTCTGAGTCCAGACCCCTTCCACCCATAGACGCTTGCGACCAAAATTACAATAGTCTTTTTTCTTTTCATGAGCTTGATTGGGCTCTTAATAAATGCCGTGGCATGTCTTCAGGCCCGGACAACATTGGTTATCCAATGCTTCAAAACCTCCCTTACTGGTCCAAAACAGTCCTCTTTCAGATTTACAATAATATTTGGTCTTCCGGGAACATACCGGATGACTGTTAAACCTGATTCACAATTCCCATTCCACAACCCAATAAATCACCACATGCAATAGCTAGCTACCGACCCATTTCTCTCATGAATTGCATTGGCAAAATCATGGAGAGAATGGTAAATAGAAGATTGACACAAGAATTAGAAGACCGGAACTTCCTTAGTACCAATCAACACGTCTTTAGAGGTGGAAAAGGTACTGAGACATATTTTGCCGAACTTAATGAACTTTTAACACATGAAACACATTACCCCAAAGGCCACCACATCGACTGCGTAATATTAGATTTATCAAAAACTTTTGACAGAACCTGGCGACATACAATTTTTGAACAGCTAAATTTGTGGGGTTTTGGAGGTCGCATTACAGCGTACCTTCAAAGCTTCCTTTCAAATCGCACATTTAAAGTTTTAATTGGAACTCAATCGTCTGGCCTGCACGTCCAAGAGAATGGTGTTCCCCAGGGTGCCATTCTCTCTCCCACTCTTAACCTGATTAGTGTAGAATCCTTCTTCCGCCCCATGCTCTGTAACATTAAATGTTTCATGTATGCTGATGATATAGTTCTTGTCTTAGCATCCAGCAATAGAACAGAATCACGCACATCTTTACAAGAAGGGGTCAATATAGTTCAGAAATGGTCACGTTGGACAGGTTACACAATTTCACATTCCAAATCCAAAATACTTCACATGAGCAATAGCAAATATCATACACTAAAACCCATAACATACAATAACTCAGTAATACCAAACACACTCATCCGATATCCTAGGAGTGACATTTGATCGTCACTTAACATTTAAAGCACATACTATACGGGTCAAAAGAGAAGCGAAGAACCGTATTAATCTTTTCAGAATGCTTGGAACCGGTCTACATCGCGCCTCCCGCCAAACACTACTCCAAATCATCAATAGCCGGCAACGGGAAAATTTCCAAAAACAAAATGCACCACTATACCATACCGCCATCCGCTGTGCTACTGGGGCTTTCATCACGAGCCCCATAGCATCACTTCTGTGTGAAAGCGGACTTCAACCCTTGGACCACATCATCACTGACAAGATAGTAGCAGCTGCTGGACGAATGATGGAGAAAAACATCAAGGCCGATGCCCTTATTCAAAGGGCAAACATCGAATTCATCGCACTAACAGGACAAACACTCCCCTCAGTCACCAAACTCATCCAAATCGGTAGTCGCCCTTGGTACTGCCGCCCGCCACAAATAGACTGGACCATCAAAAATCAGCTTCGGGCTGGTTGCAATAGTGTCATTGCTAACCGTCATTTTTCCAAACTCGTTCAGCAAAAATACCATAACCACCATCTCATTTTCACAGACAGATCAGTACAAAATGGTTCCTCTGGCTGTGGAATCTACTCCAGTAGCGACAAAAGCGCCATACGAATACCAGACCATACCTCAATCTTCACCGCAGAAGCAATAACCCTGGTTATTGCTGCTGATGAAGGTCTACACAGAGACAAACTTAACGTGATCTTCACCGACAGTGCAAGTGTTCTTCAAGCACTTGAATCTGGAACCACCCGCGACCAGAACATCCAACAACTCTGCAGTATACCAAATCCACTCCAAGTAACATTCTGCTGGATTCCTGGTCACACAGGTATCCAGGAAAACGAAATAGCAGACCGACTAGCCAACGCAGGACGTAATTACCCGGCCTGCAGCCACACCACTCTTCCACACCGTGACTTCATCCGCCTTAACAATACCATGATCGCCAATAGCTGGAATGGTTATTGGGTTAGCAGCGGCCGTTCCTTCCTGAGAACCATCAAGACCACAACACCACCATGGAAAGACCATCCATCACACCAAGACCAGAGAATCCTATCACGACTCCGGATAGGACACAGCCAGCTTACCCACACCTTTTTATTACAAAAATCAAGCCCACCACTATGCAGTTCTTGTGGCGTCGACATCACCGTCCGTCACATCTTAACCGAATGCCATGGATACCCTGCGGAACGCATCACCTGCAAATTGGACCACAGCATCGACACCATCCTCTCACCAGACAGCGATTGCCAGCGTAAACTTAAAATTCCTCCGTATCACTAATCTTTATAAACAACTCTAACCAAAACCATATTTGTGACAGATAATAAAATCAACAGATAGTTTTAAGTAAACCGAGGCTACCCGATATAAGGTATTTTTCAAGCTACAAATGGCTTGCAAAGAAGATTGTTAGACTTTAAGTATAATGTTGACAGTTGACAGCTGACGACAGAGTGTGTTTCTCACTGTGCTCCGCGTAAATCCGTGAATTATTTTGTCGTTTCGGCCTTATTTTCGTCAAACTGCCGCTTAGCTGTGACTTAAGCTGTCTCTGGTAGTCCTGCCTTCAATTGTTCGCCACAACCTTTCCTGACTCTGCTGTATTCCTGCGTTTGTTCCTGAGTCCTGTGGCATCTATCTGCAACGGCAACTAAAATGGAGGGAGTTTGTTGTGATTGCTCTGTGCCACATGAATCGCTTGAATGTGGTATTATGTGCTCGTTCTGTGATGCTGTATATCACTCAGCGTGCACTAAATTACCTTCCACTGTGATCGAAGAGGTAAAACGGACGGCATCTCTTCATTGGAGCTGTGTAGGGTGTTCGAATGCTCTTGGCAACCCACATAGTAAAGCAGTCAAAACAACGGGTATGCAGGTCGGCTTCCAGGCGGCTCTTACTGCCGCTGTCGAGGTGATGAAAGCTGCTTTAGTCCCGCCTGTGATGCACGAAATCCGTGAGGGCTTTGCCAGTTTTGCCGCGGCTCACCAAGCTCCTAGCGAACGCTTCAACGTACCGCCCCCAGATGCCCTCCCGAGTGGAAAGCGTAGAAGGTTGTTCCGTGACGTTGTTGCATCCACGGAAGCCATTGTTGTTGACAATGCTCCACTATACCCTGTAAATACAGAAATCAACAATACTCATCAAAGAAATCGCCCTTCACTACCACCAATAATAACAGGAACCGATACCACCACCACGTCGATCCCAACCGTGTCACAACTACCAAGAACAAACTATATGTGGCTACATCTGTCTAAGTTAGCTAATACCGTCACCGTTGACCAGGTAGTGTCGATGGTAAAATCACAGTTGGACACCACGGACGTCATCGCTTTTAGTTTGCTGAAAGCGGGAACAACCATTAGCTCGGTTAGTTCACTAACTTTTAAGGTTAGAATTATCGCGGCTCTTCGAGATAAAGCACTTACCGCAGGATCTTGGCCGGTCGGGCTTGGTGTGCGTGAGTTTATCTTACTCCCGCACAGGCCGTCTCACCATCGTCCTGAATTTACCAACACAAACACACCTATACCTGTTCGACATAGCCTGATGCACCCTGTACAATTATCACCCGATATGAATTGTACCTTAATATCGCCTGCTCCACCAAAAACAACTACAGCTACACCAAACACCGTTAAAATGCACCAAACCACTATTCAACACTTTTTTCTTAAGTAACTATCACACAACTGTTTCCTCAAAAGGCACTGTTCCACTTAATCTGACTAGTCACTTGTTTACACGAAATAACAACACGTCAACGACACGATCCCTCACCGATGACCATGCACCAACCTACACACACTTACCACTCAATGTCCGTTCCGCGTCTATAACTGTATACTATCAGAACGTGCGAGGTTTACGATCCAAAGCTGATGAGTTCCGTTTAACTGTATTAGAAGCGGACTATGATGTTGTGGTACTCACTGAGACTTGGCTCAATCCCAGCCTTCCCACAGCTCTCCTATTTGACGATGCGTACTGTGTCTATCGATGCGATAGAAATGCCGCAAACAGCTCTCTATCTCGAGGCGGTGGAGTACTAATTGCGGTGAGTTCCGCTCTCCGCTCTCATGCGCTTCCATTGCTTGCGCAAACACTTGAATTCGCTTGCATGTGCATTCAGCTCCCGACGTACCGATTATACATTGCTGCTGCCTACCTTCCTCCCAACCATAGCACGGACGAAGGAAAAATAAATGCATTACTGAACACCGTCAACAGCATTTGCGACACACTAGGTCCAAACGACAGATTCGTGCTCGTGGGAGACTTTAACCAACCCGTTCTTTCCTGGTCGCCTGCGCAATCGAATCATGAAACCCCTTTTGTATTTTTTGAACCTCATACTAGTTCAGTTCGTAGCGCCCAATTCGTCGATGGACTGCACCAGAATGCGCTTTACCAACTTAATAACAACACTAACTCTATGGGGCGCATTTTAGACCTTGCATACGGAAATTGGTCAAGTGCAACAACTTCTTCGCTCATACGCGTCAGCGAGCACCCGCTGCTGCCAATAGACTGCTATCACCCACCGCTCGAATTTGATTTGGAAATCACAGCATCGTCTATGAATCACGCTACCACTGTTACGGAAATAAAGCTCAATTACGCACGTACTGACCTTACTAAACTCAAGAGACTGATCTGCTCCTTCAACCAATCCTTTGAATGCTCAAACAATACATCCATTGACCATGCCATGAACGATTTCTCAGAGTTTATGCGGGCCGCATTGCGTGAATGTGCTCCTATTAAAAAAGCCCCATCGCGGACCGCCGTGCGGTGACCGCACATTGCATGCCCTAAAAAAAGCAAAGCGAGCCGGTTATGACTATTTGCGCGCTAGTCGATCCACACCGTGTCGGCTTTACTACAATGGGGTTCATGCACTTTATCGACGTTATAATAGAGTCTGCTATCGCCGATATGTACGCCACACTGAACGAAGCTTACGAAAGTACCCTCGCCGCTTTTGGAGCTTTGCCGACAACATGCGCAAGTCAACTGGCCTCCCCGGGACTATTCGGTATAAGGATAATTGTGCACACTCGCCATCAGATATTTGTGAACTGTTCGCCACGCGTTTCGAGGATAGCTTCATCTCTAACATCACACCTCCGGAGGCTGTTGCTTCCAGATGGTATCCCAGCGACAATTCTCAAGCGTTGTGCCGTATCGGTAGCTCCTGTTTTAACTAAGATTTTTAACGAATCTCTGCGCACAGTAATCTTTCCATCACAGTGGAAGGTCTCATGGCTAACACCCATCCACAAAAAGGGCAGCAAAAACGAAGCAGTGAACTATCGAGGTATTACCTCTTTAGCTGCCTGCGCCAAAGTGTTCGAGCTCCTCATCTATGAAACATTGATAGCATCTGCCGGCAAATACATCAGCACCAACCAACATGGATTCATGCCTAAGAGATCAACTATGACAAATCTGATGCAATTCGTTAGCGGGTGTTATATGTCCATTGATGATGGTATGCAGGTTGATGCCATTTACACGGACATTAAGGCGGCTTTTGACAGTGTGTCCCACAACATTCTTCTGGCAAAACTTGATAGACTTGGATTATCACCACCCCTGGTAAAGTGGATGAAATCGTATTTATGTGGTCGTTCATATGCAGTTAGAATGGGCTCCCACCAATCTAGATCTATCGGTGCCTCTTCCGGCGTACCCCAGGGCAGCAACCTGGGGCCTCTGTTGTTTCTGCTCTACATAAACGACTTGTGCACGGCACTCCTGGATAAGAGTTGCCTACTCTACGCAGATGATGCTAAAATCTATCGTGAAATCCGTGAGCCCGAGGACCATCTTCAACTTCAAGCCACTTTGACTGAATTTGTCTCCTGGTGCAAGCGTAACACACTAAGCGTCTGTATCGATAAATGCGCCATAATCTCATTCAGCCGTTCAAGAGCTCCAGCGCTGTTTAATTATACGCTTGATGGTCAGAACCTCGAAAGACTGAACTGTGTAAAGGATCTAGGAGTCCTCCTAGATGCTAAACTCTCCTTCGAAGAACAGATAGACCAAGTAGTCGCTAGTAGCAATCATCTACTTGGCTTGGTCATAAACATGACGCGCGAGCTTCGTGATCCTATGTGTTTCAAGACACTGTACTGCGCACTTATCAGACCACTGCTGGAATATGCTAGCATTGTTTGGTGGCCAGCATCTACTCGGGCACTTGCGCGGCTAGAGTCCATCCAACGGAAGGCAACGCGCTTCGCCCTTCCTGATTGGCCGCGTCGTCTCGACTACAGAACTAGGTGTTTGCTGCTGGGGATCCCGCCTCTCGCCGAACGTGTTGAGCACACCAGACTGGCATTTATCACGGGAATCTTAAACGGAACCATCGACAGTCCCGAGCTACTTTCAAGGATTCACCTCTATGTTCCTGCCAGAATACTTCGTCGCCGACCAATGCTGGCAGTCGCTGAAACCCGAACAACATTTGGCTCTCGCAACCCCCTTCTTTGTATGTGCCGTCTTTTAAATTTAGCTGACGATATTTACGAGCCTGGAATGACGATAACGGAACTGACTTCGCTTTTAAGTGTTCGGAATGCGTTCAACAATAACAATATATAAATGTTCCGTTCGTTATCTAATGTGTATTGTAAACAAATTTTGACTCGAGAGGGCTTCATAGTCCATCGATTAATAAACTAAACTAAACTAAATTAATCAACCGATTAAAAGAGGCGAATGAGGCCAATTGGCTCAAAGTCTCTATAAAAATAAAGGAAAAAATTTCGCTCTCGAAGCCAGCAGGTTGAAGCAGGTTATGTGTATTTCTTTTTGATTACTATGTTTAGTTTGCATTTAAATCAGTTGTGTTCTTACGTATCGTATCATTCATATAAATACCAACAATTTAAAAACTATTTATCCTCAAAATATCAAACGCTAGACGTGAAATGAAGATAGCAAATATGCCATTGCACGCTATTGTGGTTATGTGCCGAAGAAAGTCTGAATCTCGTACACTGTTTCGTTTGTCAAATCCTGCACGAAATATCAATCGGAAAAACAGCCGAAAAGTGAAATTTTCACTCGCTTGGGTAGTTTCTCGACAAAGATATCCCGCCATGCAATTGACAGCGATTTGCAAGGGCGCGCGAGGGCTCGCACGCCATACAAGTTCACCGCCCCAAAGCCCTCGCATTAAAGAGCTTACGAGCCTTGGTAGTATTTTCACCCCTAGTTTTAGCAGTTATAATTATAGTACTCGAAGAATAGGTATAACAGTGCAAATTGTAGCATACTAAACACCTCAACTTTGACATTTTATGTTGAAAAAATCTTCAAAATTTTAAATCGTGATCGTTTCGACAAATATCACCACAAAACAAATTATTTATGAATAAAAAACAAAGATTATTGAAAATAGCACAAGATTTCGAGCAGATGACCCTCGCAATGTTTGACGCACTCTTAAAAAAATTTGCCGAATCTCGGTTAATTTTTGCTGAGATCTGCACAACTGAGATCTCGGCAAAGATCTCGGTTAAATTTCTGTTGCCGACATCTCGGTTAATGTCATTTTGTTTTGACGTTTACGTTTAACCGAGATTTTTGGTTAGAGCAAATCGAAATTTCGGCTAAATATAAAAACATTTTATTTTTATTTTAGTGATTTTATTTGCGTATCAAATGGGTTTTTTTTATGTGATGGAAAGCTTTGGGACTGGCGCCGATTCTACTGCCGGATGGGGTACAGCGTTTGGATGTGGTACCGGTACAGGAAAATGAGCCGGACAAGGAGCGGGTACTTGTACAGGCACGGTTCTGCAAAGCGGGCAGAGTGAAACAAGTCTGAGTGAACCCTTTTTAGATTTCTTGTGATCGAGTGTTGATACTTAACTCTTGTAGGTGACCGGAAATGAATCCTGGAAGTCTGAAAGGTCTGGCAAAAGTTGAACCAACCGGATTAGCTTCCACATCTGATTCTTAAATAAGGACTGCTCCGAGCGACGCTCTGAAGAGCACCAGTTGCGTGCGCTGATGGAGTTTCCTAGCCCCAACCCCGCTCCATACCCGTGCTCGATCGCACGCTACTGATTCTTGTTTTTTTTTCACGCTGAGAGACTCATTATCACTTTTTTTTACATTTTTTATTTTACAGCACAACATAACTCCGAAAGGTTTTCGTTTCATTAGCACGAGATTAACAGAATGGCGAATGACAGATAGAATACCGAGCCTCGGCTAATCCAAATAGTAAAGCTGAAATCTCGGTTATTTTGACGGACGAGCTCGGTGACAGCAGTGTTAACGTATGTGCTCGGCATGTTATGTTGCCGAGTTTCGGTTCAAATTTTTTTTTAACTGATATTGCAGTTTTAAATGGTACTGATTTTCGGCTACTGGGTTTTTTCAACTGACATATCAGCAAGAATCGAAAGAGCCGACGGATTTCGGCAGTTTTTTAAACCGAGGTCGTGAAATATTTTTAAGTGTGCGGGATACTAAACACCTGAATTTGTCATTTTATTTCCAAAAACCCACAAAAATTTAAATAGTGATCTTTTTGACGAATAACACCACAATCAAAACTAAATTATGAAAAGATAAAGTTTAAGATTATTAAGACATAAAAACAGACTTAAAGATTATTTTGAAAACCATAAGATTTCGAGCAGATGATACTACTCGCAACCCTCGCAATGTTTGCCAGGATATTCTCTTTATTGGATGATTTCTTTATATAAGTTACTAGCTGGCCCGGAAAACTTAGTTTTTCACAAAAAAAAAACAAAAACAAAAAAAGCATCATTGCTTTCCTTTTTGGGATAATTGTACTGTGCCCGTATCCTAACAGTATTCGATCGTCGAGTGTAAACCGAGAAGTATCTTACACCAAGTGTCAAAGTACTGTATACAACAACAACATTCCTGCTGTTTGTATGTAAGTTAGAAAATTGCAATTAAATTTAGTTTAGTGTAACATCTGAACATTCTGTAAGTCCTAAAACCTATTCTCATATCACAATAAGGTGTGTGCAAAGTTTCGTTGAAAATGATCAAGCCGTTTCGGCGGATGCTCGCAACAAACACCGTGACACGAGATTTTTAAATATATAGATTTTCTTGATACGAATATTGATTTCGAATATATAATTCATAGTTCTATTTTCTCAAATTCAAATCAAGATAAAACAACAATCGAAAACATATACTACAAACATGAGTTTTAATTTCCCGGCCAAGCTACACGTACCGGACGACATCGGACGATGCCATAAAACGTAGGACCGCAGACAAGAGATTCGCGTCGGGCCGGGCCGTGTCGGATCACAGCGGGCCGATTTTGTATGGGTTTTGACAGTTAGCGTTAACGGATTTATGGCATCGTCCGATGTCGTCCGGTACATGTAGCTTGGCCGCCAAGTAACCAACAATAACCGCCCAAGAGCTGTGGCAACGCTTTTTCGCATGCGATTTTATCGAATTTTAACGTCAAATTTTTTTATGGGATTTGACAGATAACGTAAAACGACGAAATCGCACGTTCGACGTAATCTGTCAAATTCCATATAAATCCCATCCGATCAGCGTTGCCACCGCCCTGAATAATAAGTTGTTTACATGTTTTGACAAACGTCTAATTTTATCACTTTTTGTCAACTTTTGTCAAATTTATTTCCTGGATGCTCCAGGTTTAGAAATTTTAACAAAAGCTCAAAAAAGTGACAAAAGCATACGTTTAAAAAAAAAATTAGCGTTTTTTTCACTCCCATTGCTTTGCCCCTTAACGTGTGTCAACGAGCCTAGCGTAAACAGTGCGACAATTGTGTATTGTGCTGAATGTGTAGAGCAAGGTTATTAGACAGATTATGACAAAAGCCAGTTTTGGCCGATTTCCAATAAAAAATGAATGAACAAATTTTGACAGACAAATTGGAAAGGTTTGTTTACAATTTGAACAGTTTGTTTACATTCGGTTTGCAATCGGTCAGTCGAAAAGCCATCGTTATTTCCAGAGTGTATTTCAACAACCTTTATCGTTTTCAATATATTATAATAAATTATTTATCATGTCTTCAAACTGTAAGTGCTCTGTAGCCTCTTGTAAAATAATAGGTACAATGTGAAAAAGATGGGAGCCAAAATTTACTTCCATAAATTCCCAGAGTGTTTAGCAACGAAGCAAAAATGGATTGCATTTTGGGGAAAGGATAATCCTTGGATGCCTTTTCCAAATAATGATGTAAATTCCAAACATGTTGTACCATCTGAATATCAATTAAGAAACGTGCAGGACATTAAGCGGGGATCTAATTGGTTAAAACCTCAAGGTAAGATGTTATGCGATTTTGTTAACTTTTTTAAGTTGTGTTTACAGCTTCCGTCAGTTTTATCGCCTTTAGAAATTGACAGTGATATTGCATTATTGCACTTAGACAACAATACCAATAACCAAAACACAAACGAAGGAAGAACCGATTGCCTCCTGCCGGAAGGTAAGTTGTTATCAAATTATATGTTAGTACTACTTACTTTTATTTATACTAATATGCAAATCAATATGATTTCAGCTAGTCCTTCGTTTAGTGATGAACATAACATTTAACAAAGTGCAGGCAACTTTATTATTGAAATAAATGAAAACGATGTGATCGTGTGTTTCAAGTGTAAAGAATATGAAAGGAATGTAGCATATCTGGTAAACAGAACTTATTATAAACCACACTATCAGCTATAGACACATTGTAACACACTCCGGAAAGGCAAATCACACCATTGCAACACATTCATTATAACACATCAGCAGATCAACCATAGACCATACCGTCCATAGTAAAAACCATTGAGACACATTTATCGAAAACAACCGAAACGCGCAACATAAGCAATTCAAACGTTACTGCGGCAAAGTGGACAAACAGAGAACGCATAGCAACTTATTGCTAAAAAGCGCAGTGTAGGCAAAGATCGACGAACGCACCCATTCCTTGGCTAGAACAGTTGAAACTTTCCAGAACCTTTTAAAAACACTAAAAGCGCAGCAAAGGCACAAATTGACAGACACCTCACTCCAATACAATGTTTGAATTGTACCTCATATCAATAACCTTTAATTAGGACAAAAACACATTCCAAAACCAAATGTACGAAACCCATTGAGTATAAATAAAACCAATTCCGACATGGCAAGTCAGATTCGTTCGGACTGCCAAGATAGGACGTTTCGCTTCCTAATACTTCGCCTTCCAACTTATTTCAAGAGTTTCGTTATGTCCCCCTACCCAAGGTAAGGCTTCTAAACTCCAACATTCCCAGTAAGGGAAACCTCCTAAAGGTTTCTATGATCGCCTGGACGATCAAGTATTGAAAAGTCCGCTTCGAACAAAGTATTATGCCACCTCGGCTCATGTCAGTAAAAACTGACCTACCGCGACGGTGCTCGATGTACAGTTGTACGCTCATCGCATTAAACTTCCTCATTACCCTGTCTTGAAAGAGTCGAGCATTAGCGATCCGGTTTTTGATGGATCGGGACCAGTTATTCAAGAAACATTATTGAATCTTTTGCTACAATTCTACCTACAGCCAATTGCCATGACGTCTGAAGGGACCAGTTATTCAAGAAACATTATTGAATCTTTTGCTACAATTCCACCTACAGCCAATTGCCTTGACGTCTGATATAAAAAATATATTTACAAGTAATGGTCCACCCAGATGATACTCCGATGCAACGAATTTTGTGAAGGAGTGATCCCACAGAACGGATAAAAACATTAGAACTTCAGCGAGTCACTTTCGGGCTATCACCTTCATCGTTTCTAGCCACTCGCATGTTTCATCAGCTTGCTCGTGAAGAAGGAAACACCTTTCCAATGGACAAGGAAGCAAGCATGTCAAGATCTAGTTCCAAAATTTTGCTACTAGAAGATCTATCCACACCGGCTTTCCTAACAGCTTTTCGTAGATTCGTCTCTCGCAGAGGTCTCCTGTTTTATTCCTACAATGGACTGAATTTTCGCGGCGCAAATAGTGAACTTGGTGAATTGTATCGCCTGCTGAACAATTCCCATCATATAGAGGCAGTGCATGGAGCTGCCATGAATAACATTGAGTGGCATTTCGTACGTCCACGGGCACCTAATTTTGGAGGCTTGTGAGAAGAGGCGGTTAAGTCATCCAAACGTACTCTGCAAAAACGTTTATCGTTTGCTGGAATGACGACCGTGTTGGTGCAGATCGAGGGACAAATGAATAGTTGCCCATTGACTCCATTATCAGAGGACCCTTTAGAGTTGGATGTTTTATCACCGGGTCACTTCCTCATTAGGACAGCATTGTTGGCCCTTCCTGACGACGATCTCTTAGATGTTCCTGAAAATCGAGTCCGCAAGCCCGTCTTCCACCGCTTCCAATGACGTTGGACAAGTTGTTATAGCAGTTGGAACGCATTTTTCTTTTAAAGAATATAAAACATTAATATGCAACATTTGGTGAACAACTTCACCTTGTCATGTTCATACACATTGAACTTGACGCAAACCCAATAAGAATGCCATTCCCAAACAGAATCCTTATCCCAAACAGAGTCTCAATCTCATTCGTAATCAGAATCCTAATGGCTATTCCTATCCGAATCACAATCCCAATCCCAATCGAACCGCAATGCCAGTCCAATTCCCAATCGAATCGCAAACAAATCCCAATCCCAAACAAATCGCAATCGAATCCCAATCCCAATCGTTCCCCGATGTTCATATACGAAATAACATTTATTTGTGCCCTTTTGTCTGTTCGGTTTGGCGGTCGGAGAATCTCTTATCAATCCTACTCTTATCTAATCTCATCTAATCTTATCTCATCTAATCTAATATAACCTAATCCTATCGCTCTTATCTAGAGCATTTATTTTAACTAGCTATTGCGCCATCGATTGAACGCGCGTCTAACGTCATGATGTGTGAATACTGAGGCACAGTGCAGGCCACAAAAACGTAGCGTATTTTTGTCACTGCGGCCGTAGGTGTGAACACCTCAAGGGATTCAAATCTTAAAAACGGAATCTGATCCGATCGAATCATTCTAGGGATTGAATCTTCGAACATTCCGAATCCTGAATCTCATAAGGAGGTTGGCATCACCTTATAACCATGTACTGAACTTGTATGTTTTGTGATTTCATAAACGTATAGGTATGATTATATGTGGCTTGGGATATGTGGACGTTCGTATGCACGGGTGTATTTGTGTGTGGTTGTTTTTTTACATAAGCTGGAATAAGAGGTCATTCTGTTTTATTCCTAATTATTTAACTTTGCAGTACTTACATCATATTTAGTACAGGTCCTCAAGATACGCGAACCTACATTCAATATCAAAGCAAATAATTTATTTAGTGACTATAACTTCTCATTAAATGCTTCATTGCACGAACATTTGCTATACTTTGACTGAAAACTGCATGATTCGACTTCCGGAAATATAGATACGTAGTTTCTCTCGACCCTCATACATAGCGAATCTCGGGGACAGCCTCTAATTTTAACCGCAATCCCATTCGCAATCGCAATCAGAATCCCAATTGAATCGCAATCCCAATAAGCATCTCGATCTCAATCGAATCACAATCCAATTCCCAATCGAATCGCAATCCCGATCCCAATCAGAATCCCAATCGAATCCCCCTCCCCCCCCCCCCCCCCTACCCGTTAAACATTGCGAGGGTTGCGAATAGTATCATCTGCTCGAAATATAATGGTTTAGTGTTAGTGAATTCGCGTTTGACTGACTAGTGTAAGTGTAGTAGTGTAAGCAGTGCTGCAAAATGTCATGAGTATCACGAGATTTTCACCAACGAAAACAATGAACATATCCGTGGTAGCTTGATGCTCATTGCTGATACTCATTAAAAGTGAGTCATGCCATGCCGAACACGACATGTGAATTCTTGAGCCCAACGCGATACTCTGACTGACAAACAATAAGCTTAATGCCGGCGCAAGCATTATCATGATTTTTTTCTGGCTGTGAACAGTGCTGCCAAATGCCACTGTTTCAATCATCAACACTCATGACTGAAACGAAGTTCAAATCAGATCACGTACACAACTGAGATGATCAGTGACTATACTGAAATAGTTGAAGAATCAATCACATGCTTGGTGACATTTAGTTTAGCACCCAACTTTTGATCACTCACTTGGTCACGACATTGTTGTCGGCAATAATCGCGACATTCTTGGAATATACTTTGCGCGTGGGCTCTAGCAACAAAATGAGCATGCTTTCTCCCTCTATCTGTTTTGATTATCTGTCGGGTCAAACAGAGCGAGAAAACATGCTCTTTTGTTTCTTGGAACCACTCGCACGCAATGCATATCTCCCGTGACCATAGCGACGATCACCGACTGCAAATGTCGCGACCAAGTGATTGAAGACGAGTTGGTTGCACACAATGTCACCAAGCATGCGATGGTTGCACCAACTGTTTGAGGCTCGCCTCTGATCTTCGCAGTAGAGCTCGTCACGCTGAGATGATTTTGTTTTTTTTTGTTTTTTTTTTTGTTAAAAAAAAAAGTCGTGATATAGTGACTGACAAAGCGATGGTCGCAAACATATCATGAGCATGTATAAGTCACACCAATCGTTCTGAGTATCACATCAGATTTTCACAATTGGGTGCGTGACACTAATATGGATTTTGTTTCAGTCAGATTTTTTTATGACATTGATAGTGACATTTTGCAGCACTGAGTGTGAGGATGGTTTTAAGAACGATTGTAATAGAATGTAAGAGAAATAAAGCACTCTTAGTCCAACCGTACACGATGCAACAGAGCTCCTCTACGATAGAGCAATGGTGATTAAAATAATCTTTGATTTTTGTTTTTTGTTACGTTAACCGGCGACTCTGTAAGCCTGATTTACCTGCTTTGATATGTTATCAGGAGCTTTGGTAATGAAATAGCTAGGTGTGATGGAAAATAATAGAAGAATAAACAAACATGAAAAGCAGTTCGATTGTTAGAACACAAACATGATTTGAAAAATTCTTTTTCTTGTGCATACACTTACCCGTAGATCATGTATCAAAACATACTGCATTTACGCGTGTATTGAAGTCTTTCACATTTAACTTAACCACTTTTCTATTAACATTTAATGATTTTCGCTGCATCTTCCGGCACCAATAATTCCCAAATGAACTTTGCATTCGTTCACAACACATCGTGAGGGCGAAGAACACAATGTAAATGGCACAATGTATCAGTGTTGATCATATGGTCAAAATAAAGTATAATGGAATTTATTTTACTTCAAATAAATGTAGGATGGGTGACGAATGAACTACCCTGTGTTCACGTTTAGAACTAAAACAATTTTTGTTAATTTAAACTAAATAAAGCACCACCTTGATCTAAATTTGAAATATTGTCATCAGCCTAATTGTTAACGTTTAAAATTTTGATGAAGTGAAAACATCATTGCCACATAAATGAAACGACAATCGACGCATTTTGACCATATCGAATTATGACCGTCTTTACACATAATGTCATCTCTTGCGCGAGTGTGTCGCATGATTCCTTCAAAACTAGGGCCAGGGGAGGCGAGAGGCATTAAAATGAGTTACTCTTTGCCAAGCGGGTTGAATGTGGCAGATTTTGGTACAAAAGTTGGCAAATGCCTTAAAAATGCGTTTAGATGAACATTAATTTGTTGATTTGTTTTACTTCAATTAAAAGTTCTAAATCTCATACTTAGGTGTGAAAAGTTGTGTAAATTTGTCTATAATGTTGATGTAATTTGTTTGTTAAATTGTTTGGTATTGTGTTTTGAGGATATTATTTTAATGAATTTTAGTATCAGGAGCAGTTTGTTTCCCAAGAGTGGTTGCTCCGTCTAGAACTAACGAAAAGTATCGAGGCCATGCCTGTCCTGAACCGCATAAGAAAACATCATCTCTTGAAAAACTTCTTTATTTCGACATGATGTTATGATCGCCGACTGTCTGCACCTCATCAATTTAGGATTTATGAGAAATTTTTAACACACCTATGTGTTTGGCTCTTTGGAGCTGAGCAGTGGTCGTCCGATGATATTTTTTGCACTGTTGCGAAAAGAACTTAGGCGAGCCCTGCAACTATCTACCAAACCGGGCGAAATGTGCAGCAAGAGTAGAAATGATCGGGCGAACCCGATCGTGGCCGGAACGCGATGAACACCCACACGTGTGTGTGGGTGAGTGCTCGAGAGGCCGAAAGGGAAGAGGTTCGGGTTCGGGACATGCAAGAGCATTCGGCAAGCGTACGAGCAGGGAACAAGTTGGCAGAGAGCGATAGGCGAACCTTTTTTGTAGTTTCACTGCTTTTTCTTACTTTGCTTTACTGAATTAGATTAGCTTAAGTACTTGTAGTTCAACTTTCGTAAATCTTTTGCGTGCAAATAAAGACATTGTAAAAGCTGAACTCACAAACGCCTACTACGCGCCTCCTTGTGCTTACATGCACTATGCTAGTCTTGTTGTCCTAAAAGATCGAATAACCCCTAAAGCATACAACCACTTCATGAAGTGAAAGCCGGAGGACGCCATTCCCGGCCAACGAGGAAGGAAGAAGGGACTTTCGTTGGCGATCAGGCTCTGTGCCCATTATGATAATAAACCAGTCCGGAAAATGTATTGACCTTGATGGCTTGAGAACAGTCAATGCTGAAAAAAATATATCGGCATTTAAAGGGCATTGATTAAGCAAGCTATCGTGATGGACTATCAACAATAATTATCGGGTTACCACATGTGTGCATTACGCACCAAACGGACTGGGTGGGAGGACCAATAGCTATGCAAACTCATCTGGGGTGGGTATTACTAGGAGCAAATAGTTCAAAATCCAAACAGGAAGGATTTTTTTCTCTCATGGAGAATGGCAAAGAAGAAAAAAATAATGGCGGATCTAATGAAAGGATATTTTTCTTCCGAAGAGTTCGGTGTTTTTACACCTACTTGCCACAATTAAAAGAAGAAGAGAGAGCAAAAATATAAATGAAGGAAACATTAAATAAAACGGAGAATGGGTATGTAATAGGTTTACTATGAAAGAGCGCTGAAATCAGACTCCTGGAAAGCTACGCTCAAGCGCTAAGAAGACTACAATGCTTAGAAAGGAAGATGGAAAGAAACGCGATACTAAAGGAATGGTATCATGAATAGATAGCTGCATTTTTGAAAAGGGATACGTTCAAGCAATCGAAGGGAGTAAACTATTGAAAGAATAATATAATATTAAACTAAATTACATACCGCACTTTGCTATAATAAATTACAACAAGCCCAAACCTATACCGAGACTTGTATTTGATGCTGCAACAAAAAACAATGGCATATCACTGAATTCACGATTGCTGCCCGGACCTGATGCAGTTGCTTCTCTTTTCGGCATATTGATCCGCTTTGAGAGTGGGCACTCAAGTGATATCAAATAAATATTTCACCAATTGGGCATTAAGCAGGAGGACATTTGCGTTCAAAGATTTGTTTATCGTAGCAACCCAAATGATAATCCACAAATTTTTGAAATGAAGATAATTGCGTTCGGGGCAGCAACATGTTGCATCCCCCGCATGCGCCCAGTTCGTTAAAAACAAAAACGCAGCACTCTTTCAAACTAGGTATCCGGAAGCAATGATTGAAATTGTCCACAACCATTATGTAGATGATTATTTAGACAGTTTCGACTTCGATGAATTGGCGATCAAGAAAACAAAGGAAGTGATAAAGATTCACGATGAAGCGAAATTTTATATCAGAAATGTTTTATCGAACACAGTGAAAGTATTGGAAAGTCCAGCTAAAGAGAGAGTGAGTAAATCAAACCTGAAGGAAATATGTGAATTAGACAACAAATACAATAAAATCCTCGGTCAGTGATGGGATTAGATTGGGATGATACGTTACCGGCGGAGCTACAAAAGAGATGGCAACAATGGGTGGAAAGGATGAAGGAAATGGAGACAATTAACAATCCCAGATGCTACTCATCGGCATCAGAGGTCCTAAGGCGTGAGCTTCACGCATTTGTAGGCGCATCTGAAAAGACGTTTGCAGCAGTGACGTATTTACGCACCACGCAGAAAAAAGGAGTTGATATTAGCCTCGTAGCTGCTAAATCCCTGAAGAACTTTTTTGGACGGATTCAAGGACAGTGCTTGCGTAGATCACCTCAGAGCCACGAATTGTTTATGTTTTCTTGGTATTAAGGATAGGGGAAATTTTAAATCGAAGATGCTCTAATCAATAGCATTGGATAGGCACAAAGGAAAGCCCAGCAGACGAAGCTGATCATCACTAACGGAGCATCTATCTGGCTAAAGGGACTTGCATTTCTAACAAATAGTTATAAACAGAAAACAAAATATAAACAACAGAAAATATCGAAGTGGTAACCATGGAGGAAATGCGACACAGTTGCACAGCTAAAACGGGCAGCAAAATAGATTGGAATGTTATAAACGTACATTGGGAATTTTTAGGCTGTCCAAAAGGGTAAATCCAAATTGCGGTGGCAAGATGGCGTGAAAGCGTCCACCATTAAGGCCGATATAACGGACTGGCAGACGAAGGCGCGATACCGTGAGCGGTTTCGGATATTCCTGATGCAGGCCAAGACCGCAAAAAGGTTGTAGCGCCGGATAAGTAAGTAAGTAAGTTATTAACGCAAATTGGTCATCAAAATGGCACAAGCTACGAAAATCTCTTGCTGTTTGCTTAAATATTTCCATTGACTTTTACTTAGGCAAAACACGTCAAGACAAACGGAAAATAGGCATGCATTTTGAAACCGTTCTTGTGACAGACAAGTTTCGTTATATTTTTTCTTTCGTTAAATCTGGGTCAAAGCCTTTGTTGGTGTGTCAAAATGTTCAAAATCAAAATAAAAAAAAACGTAAACAAGTTTATTTAAGACACGATCGTTTATCAGCTAACAATCCTTGTTTAAAACTTAGAAATGATTTTCTTCCACTTCGTAAGTGACGATAGCAGCAGTGAAGAAGAACCAACGGTAGATCTGGCAAAACAGCGCCGACTGCTGTGTTTGTGTCGACCCGTTACAGCTTTTTAACCAAGCGTTAGTTAAGCATGCGGATCATTTGTGGAAACCGTGTTATACATGTTTCATTTCGTGGTTGTTAATTTCAGATTAAAAAAAAAAAAAGATTTAAAAAATTCGTGTGTTGAAGGAAATTTTCCTTGGAATTCTTGCGGAGATCGAGCCCTCCGAGTATTTGTTATTACTAAAAGTGTATGCAGTATTAGATGTGATAATTACATGTGCCTATGCTGTTGGTTGTTGAAACAATCACTCACTATAGAAGTTGCTGGAATCCAATGCTGTTGAACGAAAACCGGTTGCGTGAGCCCTTCATCTTTCGGCTACCATCGAAGAACAATAGAGGAAGGAAATAACAGCAGCTTCTTAACCCAAAACAGCAGAACATTACCAGTATCTCCAGCTTTTCGCCATTTGTATGGATATGGCAGAAGACATATATTTGTTTAAAATGATAAAATTTGATTATTTCTGATATAAAATACTTACATTTTGTCGTGAAAGCAAATGCAACAACTCTATTGTTGTGTTGTGTCGGTCAAACAATCTGAGATTGGCGCCTTTCCGTGACAAAAAGCTGACGGAAAGCTGTTTGACAGTTTTGGATTTGCGTTTGTGTTTCATAATACATATCTTGGCAGTATGCTTGTGAGTTTTTGTTTCGTCAAAAAAAATTCCAACACACAACACAAACGGATGTCATAATACAAATCTTCCGATGTTGACTTGTCTTTACAATTTGTGTTTAATAAAAGGGCCTAAAATTGTTGCAAATTTATAAATGAAATATTTCGAAATTTTCAGCGCTGAAATTTTAGGATTGAAATATTTCTTCGATCGGAATCCAAGCGTTTTCCCTGACATTTCTGCTCGCTCTCGCTGCGCAAAGCGATCAAAAACTCCTTGAACTCAAACAGCAAACATATTTCACTGCCCATAGCCGGCATCGCGAATAAATGAACACATTTTAACAGTCGTTTAAAGTTCATTTTGGTTTTACCGAGTTCATTTGTTGTTCATTCCTGTTAAAATAAACGACCGTCAAAACAGTTAACGACTAGTCGTTAACGCACATAGGCAAACACAGGGGAAAAAATCGAGCAGTATAATAAACGACGGTTAATTTGTATCGCATACGCTCTTGACAGTCGTTAATTTTAACAGCGTGTGATAAGCTGTCGTTAAAATTAACAGATGAACAATTTTCTTGATTTTCTTACGTAGCATACAATTGAATTGAATAAATAAATTGTATGCATACTTTTGTGTTGTGTTTACTGTTAAATAAAACATTTCCTAGCTTTAATAATTGTACATATTTGTTACGGTTCTTAAGACGAATCACCTTGCACTGTTGCCTACTTACAAATTACATTTATCCCGGAAAATGACCGAGCCTAGCTGGAAAAATATGTTTTTTCTTATTTTTTTATTTTTAAGTCCTAAGAAGTAATTATATCAAGTCACTTTCCTATTTCATCCAAGTAGATATCCAAGTGTTACTCTTCTACTTTTTATTTTTATTTTCTGACGAAACAACCATTGTTGCCTGTACCAATAATGGTACTTGGTTATCAGTCTTCTATTTGGCGTGATTTCCTCCGCGGACATGCAGGTCTAAAGATTTAGTACCACGCAGCCGGATAGTCAGTCGTAGCTACGGGGAGACCGGTCCATTGGGAGACCCAAGAGGGGCATGTTGTCAGTGGTCAGTACCAGGATAGTCAGTCCTATGTATGAAAAGTACGGCCCAAACGGGTCTTGAACTCATGACGGGCATATTATGTTGTTTAGTAGTGCATGTTGAACCCATTGGCGCAGCGTGTTTGGGTCGGGTCGGGGAAAAGTAGGTTCAAGACCCGATCCAATTCGCTGCTCCAATGGGTCAAAATCGCTTGTACTTTCTTGCATCTACTGATAATTTGGGTCTAAAATTGAAATATCGATTTTTTTTTTCTTTGGCACAACAACCGCTGTCGGTCAAGGCCTGCCTGTGCTCACTAGTGATGGGTAACCGGAATCGCACCCACGGCTCGGAATCGCTTCCGAGCATTGCTACTCCGGCTCCGATTCCGAATAATTCAAACCGTCGATTCCGCCCGGAGCCGTCGGAGCCGTTCGAAGCCGTCCGGAGCCGTCGGAGCCGTCCGGAGTCGCTAGTCGGCAGCTGGAGCCGTCGGAGTCGTCGGAGCCGTCCGGAGCCGTCGGAGCCGTCGTAGTTGTTGGAGCCGACGGAGCCGGTTGGAGTTTTTTTTTCCTATATATATACGGAGTAAACAATTATGTTTGACTTTATTGTTGGAAAAAAAATACAAAAAAACTTCAGAGCAATAAACGAAGAAGACTCTTGTTTTATTCGTGAGCTGTTTTTTAAAATGAAATTATTGCTGATATCGGGAAATTAAAGCGCTTCAGAATACTTCCGACTACCACAACGACTCCGACGGCTCCAACGGGCTCCGTCGGCTTCGACGGCAGCGATGGCCCCAACGGCTTCAACCGGCTCCGTCGGCTCCAACGACTACGACGGCTCCGACCGGCTCCGGACGGCTCCGTCGGCTCCGGACGGCTCCAGACGGTTCCAGACGGCTCCGAGGTCGGAGTTTTGCACATACCTTCCGGAACCGCTTCCAATTTTGGCGGAGTCATTCGGAAGCGATTCCGGATTTTTGTTGAATTTACCCATCACTAGTGCCCACTAGTGAAGTGAGCTTGGCTTTCAGTGACTTATTGTTACCATAGCAGGATAGTCAGTCCTACGTATGGGGACACGGTCTATTCGGGGCTTGAACCCATGATGGGCATGATCGAATTTTATACCGACTCCGAAAAACCGCACCCGCTTTACCCACGGGTTGGAATCGATTCTTATTGGCTCCTGACGGCTTCGAAATTGGACTGTGTTATACCTACTATCTGGTGCTGCTTCCAATTTTGGCGGAGTCATTTGGAAGAGATGGCTGTTTATTTTTGCGATTTTATCCATCCCTATCACGATCGAGTGTGAGAATCTTACGTGTTTTTGTTTGTTACAAAAATTCATCAGAATTTTTTGGACTGCAAGCCAGCCCCATTGTATAAATAAAAACCTAACCAGCAAATGAAACATGCCTTCTCGCTTAACAAACACACAATTAAATGAGTCAGAGCAAGAAAGCGGTTTGATTTTGCTCCCCGGGTATCATACTTATTGTTCGAAGAAATATTCTACGAATCGGTTCAATACGACAAAATATTTTGTCAGCCCGTGCTACTGCTTGGTATCATTTATGCCAGTCAAAAACTGTCTGTCGCCAAGTCGGGAGTAAAATCATGAGTGGAACACCGAAAGACCAAAAGTAAGTGTTAAAATGATTATAAATAGTCGTTTTAATTAAAAACAACACGTTTACATCATAGGCGATCTTCAGTACAACGAGCGAGCAAAATTCAGCAGCAAAAGCTGTTAGAAATAATGGAGCAAAATCCAGAAGTGGCTAGAGGAACAGCAAAAAATAGTCAGACAAGTTTTTGGGACCATTTGGCGATACAATTAAACGCATTAGGACCACCTTCTAAGTCAGGCAAAGAATGGTTAAGAGTGAGTATATTTCTTCATTGTGGTTTTGAAAATATTCTGGTAATAATCTTTCTTTGCTGTAACCACATTTGTGTCGCAGGCTTGGATCGAAAAAAAATACAACACTAAGAGGAAAATTACGGAAAACAAAAAACAGCAGAATATGACAGGAGGAGGAGTAGGAAATTTTCAAAAAATCGACGATTTAGACGAACGAGTGATGGCAATATCAAATTTAGACAAAAGTGTAGCTCCAGCTCCCGATTCGATTTGCATTGGAGTACCGGAAGAACTGCAGGAGGTAGAACCGCTTCCGTTACAACAGAAAGCAGGGACCTCTAGGTCTGTCGACAAGTGCTCCACGGATATATACGAACCAGCCAAGAAAAGAACAGCAATGGATATATCCTTCAACCAAGAAGATTCTTCAAGTGAATTGGAAGAACCCATAACAATTCACAAAGAAACGGAAACGTCAAAAAATACAGCTCAAACAAAGACTAGCAAGAAAGGAGCACAAGCAACGAAGGACTTCACGCAAATAGTCATCGAGCAAAATGACAAAATTATTGAAAATCTGCAAGGCTTAAATGAATTGGCTAGGACATTCGTAACAGGTACATTACAGTTTCAACAAGAAATCCTAGCCCATTTAAAAAAAGAGAACTCAGATTCTTAAAAATTAAATAGGGGTGAACTGTAGGGGGAATCGTACTTCCGCGGTTGCACCAAATGATGAATGTGGATTGAACTTTACTTAATTGTTATGTAGATATAAATTTGAAGTGAAATAAATATATGGATTTCTTCGTGGAATTTCAATATTGTTGTAGCTGACTTTTTTTCATCTTATTTTTTTCCATTTATATTTATACTATGCAGATATTCTTGATATAAAAAAAAAATAATTATTTCCCATAAACATTAGACACAAACATAACTTTAACTTTATGCCCGTCATGGGTCAAGCCTCGTATGGACCGTACTATCCTACTAGTGGTAATGAACAATTCAGTGATAGCTAAGCCCAATAGTGGTGATTATCTAACAATGATTTTCTGGCATGTTATTCATTATGCACAGATTGTGCAGGGCACAGCTGACGTTAATGATCCGCACGCATTTGGATGGAGAATATCGTAGCAGTCTTTCACCAAGGAGGCATCTGAACTTTCCTTTCAGAACACCAAATGCGTTTTCAATCACGGCACGAGCTTGTGCATGTCTCTGATTGAAATTTGTCTCAGGTGAATTAGGTGCAGCATTTATGTAGGGCTTTATCAACCATGGCTTCGCAGGATAAGCAGAGTCACCTTAGAAGAAAAACAGTTCGAGTATGTTAGTCATAGTCTAGTTCTAACACAAAATATAAAAAATGTATATACCCAACAATTTGAACATTTTATCTCCATCTCTCCATTTCCTTTCGAAAAACTTAAAAGCTGGGCTCATACTAAAAATGCATGAATCGTGATTCGAGCCACTGAACCTTGCATCGACGAATCGGATAAGTTTACGGTTGTCGCATATCTAAAAAAGCAGTACTTGTAATTCATATGTTAATATAATATGAGTAGCACTATACTTACCATCAACGCGTTTAAACTGTAGTACCCTTTTCTATAATAGTAAGGCACACGATCTCCGTTAGGGGCCAGAATTCTAATATGAGATCCATCGATGCACATTACAACACCAGGGATTCCAGATTTTTGGTAGAAGTAATTTCTGGCTTCTGTTTTTTCCACTTCAGACATTTGCAACGTTATATACTTGAGCAATTTTGTTTGCATTGCTCTCAAAGTCTCATGTAAGACTTCTGAAAAGGTTGATTGCGCCATAGGTATGGTAAAATCGTTACCAACACCTAGCTGGTATGACCCTTGAGCTAAAAATTTCAGCGTTGCAGCCAGCTTTTGCTTTGCTTTAAGCCCCCTATTGTGACGCGGTTTTAGTTCAGGAGCAATTAAATGTAAGATCTTTTTAAACAAACGTTTGTTGACGCGAAAGTTGCGAACAAATCTAAAATTAGAGAAGAAATACAGCATAAAAGGAGCTGTACACATCTTTAATAACATACACAATCACTTACGCTTTATCGGAAAGCATGAAAGGATCCAATTGTTTGCGCAATTTCCTGCGATACGCTGACAAATCTGCATCGCTTTCGTTGTTATCTCGAGCAAAAATCAATGGTAATATATTCATAGCAATGTATTTCTATTATAATTTGTTGTTCACTGTTGCAAATTATAACCACACTCATAGACGCTTTCCCAACCAAAACAAAACATACGTATTTGACAGTTCAAAAACTGCTCGACGTAAACGACCCGGTTAACATTTAACGACTGTTAACTCAATGCGTTCGCGATGCCAATGTCGAGCAGTTTTTAACGACTCTGGTTAATTTTTAACAACTGTTAATTTTAAACCATTTCTTTGGCGATACCGGCTCATGCCTGTGAAATATTTCGCATTCAAACTTTTCGCAAATTTATAAATGAAATGTTTCGAAATTTTCAGCGCTGAAATTTTAGGATTGATATATTTCTTCGATCGGAATCCAAGCGTTTTCCCTGACATTTCTGTTCGCTTTTTCGATCGCTTTTGGCGGAAAGCGATCGAAAATCCGAGCTACAAAACTGCTCGATTTTGTCGTGCGGGCTTTTACGATCATTTTTGACGGAAAACCGAGCTACAAAACTGCTCGATTTGGTCGTGCGGGTAACGCAAGTGAAATATTTCACTCGGGACTACCCGCACGACAAAATCGAGCAGTTTTGTAGCTCGGATTTTCGATCGCTTCGGCCACAAGCGAACGAAAAAGCGAGCAGAAATGTCAGGGAAAACGCTTGGATTCCGATCGCAGAAATATATCAATATTTAAATTTCAGCGCTGAAAATTTCGAAATTTTCATTTATAAATTTTCGACAAGTCTCGCACGACAAAATCGAGCAGTTTTGTAGCTCAGATTTGCGATCGCTTTCCGCCAAAAGCGATCGAAAAAGCGAGCAGAAATGTCAGGGAAAACGCTTGGATTCCGATCAAAGAAATATTTCAATCCAAAAATTTCAGCGCTGAAACAATCGAAATATTTCATTTAAAAACTTGCAACAATTTTGAATGCGCAATATTTCACAGGCATGCACTGTGAAATATCCCGCTGCGCAAAGCGATCGAAAACTTCTCAAACTCAAACTGCAAACATATTTCACAGCGCATGACTGTGAAATATTTCGCATTCAAAATTGTTGCAAATTTTTACATGAAATATTTCAAAACATTCAGCGCTGAAATTTTTGGATTGAAATATTTCTTCAATCGGATTATAAGCGTTTTCTCTGACATTTCTGCTCGCTTTTTCGATCGCTTTTGGCGGAAAGCGATCGAAAATCCGAGCTACAAAACTGCTCGATTTTGTCGTGCGGGATGTTTGCAGTTAGAGTTTGAGAAGTTTTCGATCGCTTTGCGCAGCGGGATATGTTTGCAGTTTGAGTTTGAGAAGTTTTCGATCGCTTTGCGCAGCGGGAAGCTCTTGATCGATTGAAGCGTTTACGGTCGTTCGAGAGAGCGCGTTGTATGTGTTTATCTCTTCCTGACAAAAAAACTTAAGTGTTGGCGCAAAAATGATAATGGTCGAAACACCCACGTTCTCTTTCTCCCCTCCTTTCCTTCTTCCCCATTCTTTCTTCTCGCTTTATCATTATTGGTTCTCTGATCTGTAGCTAGGAGCGTGGAGCGTGGATTGAGCGAGAGGCTAGAAAGTTTTCGATAACTTTGCGCAGCGGGAAATCTGCACGAGGTGCACATCGTGCCAACAGCTCTCTACAGTAGCTACTACTAGATTGATATTTACAAGAATAAATCTAAAAATTAATGATCCTCTAATGAGATCCTCTCAATTGAGATTAATGATTAATGAGATCCTCTCAATTGGTGCAAGAGTAGATTAGAAATATACCCTGGATTAGCAAAACTTGCGCAAAAATATTTGAGCATTCCAGCAACTTATGTTCCCTGCGAGAGAGTTTTTTCGAAAACAGGACTGATGTTGAGTCAAAAAAGAAGTCAACTTGGAAGCAGAAAAGTAAAGGAATTAAAGGAAAGTAAAGGAGAAATAGTCTTAAATGTGATTTAACTTGTAATAAAACCAAACGACGAATTAAAAATAAGTAATGTATTAAATTATAATTCAACTTGACTTTGTGAACTCCAATTGTTTGTATTGAAATTCTAGAAATGTAAACCAACAATAAACAATCAAAATTGAAATAACCTTACTTCTTTTGACTGAATACGATGGGAATCATACGGGAAGTAGAAGAAAAAGAGATTTTCAATGTGACGGTAAATATTTAAAAGGTAAATATTATTGCAAGAAAGAAATATTTAAAACAGAAAGAATGTTTTATACTGAATCGTAAATTCTCGATGCATTATTTGAACACAACACATCACAACGGAACACATTAATCAAGAATTGTCTTAACGAGAGTGACCAGTCATGTTGGGCATTAGTAATTGCATCGCCAACTAAAACTACTCGCTCGGTCTCGACCGGATTAACTCCAACCTTCTGGACTAATCCGTACTAATTCGGACTGATCCGTAGTGATCCGGAGAGATCCGGAGTGATCCAGATTCATCCGGAGTGATTCGGAGTGATCCGGACTGATTCGGACTGATCCGAACTGATACGGATTGATCCGGAGTGATCCGGACTGATCTGGAAAGATCCGGACTGATCCGGACTCGGAGTCGATGAGTCCGAAGTTTTTCTCGTCAGATGTCGTATGTTGACACCAAAATTGTTTGAAAGGAAACGTGGTCGCGCTTATGCTATTTTTGTCGCAGGACTCCTTCTCGGTGACATTGATGTGCCTTCCCTCGTATCCCGCATTCCCTTGTGTGTGTCCCCTTCCCGTTCCTTCCGTTCCCGTCCATTCCTAGCTGGTCTTCAACAGCCTGTATCATTTATTTGACTTAAATTTTTCCTTGATCACCTTCTATTCCCTGTCCTTAGATTTTATTCAATCTTCTTCCTTTCTAGTACAGGCACCGTGTTAAGTTTTGTTTCGTCAGGCTAGGGTTAGCGGACAATAATAAAAAAGAATCAAACAAAATAACAAACTAACAAATAAACAAATTCTACTTTTTGCCTTTTTGGACGCATCAAATTTTGTTATCTTACCAGAATGTCGAGAAAAATCATTCTTTCAAGAAAAATTCAATCATGGCAAGCGTACAAATTATAGAAATATTGAAACTTCTTCGCCTCACGTTCGAGGAGAAAAAAATCACTCAACGTAATGATAAATAAGTAAAATGTGCGATACATAAATAAATAGAAGTGATGCGCGTTGCGTTCCGGTCAGGTGCGATCCGTTCCAGCATGCAAGCATCTGGACCGCGATCCTTGTTTTTAAGCCAAGCAGATTCAAACTGAACCTGTTGCTCCCACCGTTCTTTGCGATCCGACCTGAACCGGCTGTTATCAACGATCTTATCGATCCGATCTGAACCGGCTGCTCTCAGCGTTCTTTGTTATTGAGGGCTTGGTACTTGTTTCGACGCAGCGTATCGCAACGCATTGCGTGACGCACGCTGGTATCTGTTCGCTGCGTTCTGCATGGATATGTCAACACATTTTACTAAGAAAAACATCAACAAACAGCAATAATGCCTCTTATTTATAGGTTCTGATGTGATTATAATGTTAAATTACAACTGTAAAATCATTTCCAGTTCTGCTCAAAACAGTGCAAAGCATGTTTTCGCTTTTTTATTGCACATTGCACACTGACCCGCACACACCTTTTTTGCAGCAATTACGAAATTACTTTCGCTACATTTATTTTGTTTTGTTAATAAAATTATTTAGTAGTCCAATTACACACAAAACTGCGCTCGAAACAATTTAACGTGGAAAAATATCGATGTTCACCCGATATGGTTAAACCATTTTGACAGACGCATCACGACGTGCGTCGAAATAGAAATTTTTCTACTTTGACGCTGCGTCGTGCGTCGTTAACGCATGCGTCTGTCAAATCCCATACATTTTGGCAAAATCGCAACGCATTGCGTCGGAACAAGTACCGCTCTCTAACGCTCGCGCTCGTACCTGTTAACGCTGATGGCCTGCAGTGTAATGTGTGTAAACGGTCACCCCCTTCTAATAAAGTGAATTATTAGAAGTTTTTCATGACTTTAGAATTCCTAGCGGGTTAAAATGAAAACTACAATTTCATTGTTTCAATGCTCTGGTAAACTTAATAATGAAACAAGCCGAACTGTTGGCTGAAAGCAAATTTACCGAAACATGTTGAGCTCTGCTCATTTTGTTTGATATTTTGTAAAATACGCAAGGAAATGATGTGAAACTTCGTATATGAATAATAAATTAGCATATAGCCGTCCCTTCTGAATAAAAAAAAATAAATAAATTAGCATATCTCTATTTAAAAAAATATGTGTTAAGTAAATTTTTAACGCATTTTTGCGTAATTACACGTGTTTAGTTACCCTGCCAAAAACAGGTACACTGCCGAATACTGATACCTTATAGATCTCTACTTCGCAAAAAAAAATTTGCGCAATGTAGTTGGAAAGATGGTGGTCAAGCAGGTCCAAAAATAGCATTTTCAGACTTCAAAATATTGTAATATTATTTATAGTCGTAGGCAAAAACAGATTAACGACAATAAGTTAAGAGTGCGTTGTTCAACTTTAAAAAAAAAGTTTCGTTACGCCAAATCTCGAGTAAATATTCAAGGTGTGCGCAAGACCAGGAGCATGAAAGAAGAAACGAATAATAAAAGGCCTTTTAGTCAACCATTGCTTTTTGCATATACCTTTCCAGTTTTGAAGCAAGTGGATACCAATGACAATTTTTATCTTGAATAAAAAACATAATAGAATTGAGGGAAATAAATGTTTTTGAAGAATATTTTAATTGATACTAGTGATGTAACGGTCAACCCAACCGTAAGCAACCCGGAGTTATTAACATCGCCCCGAAACGTACAAGTTAGACCAGCGCCCTCGCAAACCGCTGACAATTGCATGGCGGGTTCTACGACGATGATCCCTTTACGAAGAAAGTGACTGCAGTGACAACGAAGGCGTGGATATCAGGAATGTCCAGTTTCAGAAAAAGCTTAAGCATTGAGCGCTTTCGTCTAACATTTATCATTATGCCGTGGGTTCGCTTTTCTCATTGCTTGAAGAAGAAACTAATTTCCAGCTGCCGAAGAATCCAAGGTCTCTATTAAAATACCGTCTATCGGCATCAAAAACATCTTAGGAGATCAATTTTGGTACAACGGGGTAGTAGATTGTCTATTTTGCAAATCAATGTCTAATAAGTAGTATAGTTATTTATTAGCAACCTACAACCAGGCCCTACTACACTTTGGTTGGAATTCTCGATGGACGGATTGCCCCTACACAACAGTGGGCCTACACAATTATGGCCAATTTTACCTGTTTTTGTCATTGCCCTGTGCTGTGGGACAACGTGCGCGGAGGACTATCCTCGGCAGGTGGTTGCAGAGCTGAACCGGTTGCAGTTGGCGGGTGTGACGCTGAGTAGAAAGAAGGTGAAAATACGTGTATACGCCATCATCGCTCCCGTACGTGCTCTTATCAAAGATAAATTACGATGACACTAAATTATCATTTCTTTCTTTAAATGATGTATTTCTATTCTCAGACAATATTGCTCATACCGGCTACTATTCCTGCCTTAAGTGCACACAGCACACTGTGTATGACCGTGACACGCATCGGTTGCACTTTTCCGGAGTAGATGCTCCGAAGAGAACTGCCCCACTCATTGCTCTGTCATACTTTGTTATTATCGATGATGTACACACTACCGATCGACTTCATCTAATCGATCTAGGAGTGAAGCGATTTTTTATAAGATCGTGGAAAAAAGCACTTTTTGACATAGTAGTCGCTGGATGATTCAAGTTTATTTCAAGTATATAACACTTGTCACTTGTCACTCAAAGCGGCTGGTTGTGCTCTCTCACTCTCCTATTTCCAAGTTGATTTTTTACCGCGATTTTCTTGTTGATTAAGGCTTGAATTGTTTTAGTTCGGTTTATTTGCACTCGCGCGTTCACGTATCACAAAATTTGTGCGGCACCTGTGAATTGTACGGTTCAACATATAAACATTGCAATCCGCCTGCGGTTGTTGTGACCACTCACTGTTCAGTCGAACTTTGCGCTATTTTGCGATGGCGTCTGTGATCTGTAAGAAATGTGAAGGTGCTATTAGCAACGATCCAATTCCGTGCTTCGGTATTTGTGAACACTATTACCACGATAAGTGCATTGGACTTTCAACCCCGCTCCTGCGTGATTTTAAAAAGTCACAAAATTTATTCTGGGCTTGCGCGGATTGTGCTCAGCGTTTGCGGGCCGTTGACACTTTACGCTTCTCGCACGGCCTTTCTCGTGACGCTGCCTACCTGTTGGAATCGTTGCAGTCCGATTTCCGCGATTCCTCACGTTCTGTGCAGGCGACATCAGCTGGCTTGCGACTTGAACTTTCCTCTTCACTGGATTGTTTTAGAAACGAGATAGCTTTGATGAAACAGGAATCAGCATCGTCAATTCGTTCCGTGAAAGATTTCATCGACTCACTTACTGCTTCTCACTCAATGGAACGCAACTACTCACAGGCTCCACTACTCACAACGCTTGATGAAGTTAAGCATGGCATCAAGGAGCTTGATCTCATGCACCATGAGCTTCTCACTTCCTTCAACTCACTAATGAACAAGCTCAACTCTCATCTTGCCACGCATACCACTACATCGAGTGCTCACCATTCTGCGATTCCTGCTACGCACTCAACGACCACGATTCCAGTTGCGGCCTCTAAGCTCACCGATCAAGCTGTTGGTGAGAATCCTTCTAAACGTCGATTGTTGGATCGCTCTCCCGACCCATCGCCTACCAATACCGTTACACGCGCTATGCTTTCATCGGGTACAGGGTTGTCCTGCAATAATATTACGACCGTTCCTTAACGCCCCCGTACTTGGGTCTTTATCTCCCGTATTGCTCCCGATACTCCGATTGAAGATACTCCGATACTTAAATCAAATGATCTTATGGTGTTACTTGGTGATTTTAATTCACCATCACTCTCCTGGCAACCGTCGGCATCGTGGGTTAATCACTTCATTCCTACTGGTGTATCTCGTGAAAATGTTTCTCTGGTTGATGGAATGTCGGAAAACGGTTTGCTGCAATTATCCGGCATAAAAAATATACGCGGAAGACAATTAGATCTTCTATTTGCCAATGCTGCCTTCTTGGAGTGCTGCTCCCCCGTCATAGCTTCACCTGTTCCACTCGTCGCGCTAGACAATCATCATCCTGCTCATGAGACAAGTGTGCTCCTTACGCACTCTCGCCCTGCATCCTCTCAACGAATACCTACGGCTCGTATGTTCAATTTTAGGAAAATGGATTACCAAAAGCTTCATCGTATATTAGCCGGTACCGATTGGTCCTTTACTGATGCTGACTGTGACATAAATCAAGCTGTAGCAGCGTTTACTAATGTAATCACTTCCGCCTACCCTTCCTGCTGTCCTCTCCTATCCTGTCTACCGATCCCGTCTTCGCTCCTTTTCCGTACCATAAACTCCTTCCTACTCCTTCGTGAATAATTGTATACTATAGTCAGTAAGCACTATTGCTGTAACCCAACGTGGCCGAGCAATTAATAAAATAAAAATAAATAAATAAATAAATAAATAACGGTAGAGCTGCCTTCGGAAGTGCTACAAAAGCTACGTAGCTTGAAATATCTACAATTTTGGAAAGGTGTTGATAAAAATTTCTTGCACTGCCCCAGCATCGTGGCACTGAAGTATACGCTTCCAGAAGCAGCGTATGATTATTTTAAATTGTTCTTCTGCGCCGTGACCAATTTTTTCATGCCTAGTTGATGCACAATGAGCTGGTACATGAAATTCTGCTCAAACTTGTCTACGGCGATTATTTCCTTACAAGCAATGTGCACAACCTAAACACATTTACGATCATGTATGTAATTTTGAGACGTTGAATGAATACTCCACCTACTTTTATGAAAGTGCGCTATATCTTATGTAGCATATGATACGTACAGGCAACAATATTATGCCGCAAGTTATTAATCGCCTTAAAGAGATCCCTTAAATGGTTAATGAGCTCAACACGGCTGCCCAACAGAATTTCCACCAGTATCCTGCTATAATAAACAAGCCAAGTGGAGTAATCCTACAAATAAGGAGCAACTTTATTCTCAGAAAAGGAGAACGCGTTGGATAATTTATGTTAAAATATAACCATCATCAAGTTTGTTGTTGATCCGGAGTAATCCAGACCTCTGGTGTAATTACTGTGAAAGGGCAATACTTTTTAAAATAACATTCGTTTTTCATGGATCCATGCGACTCATCACTGTTGCATAAATTGTTTTGCAAAAAGAATGACCTATTCCAAACAGGCCACGGGGTTTCCTTGAACAATATTAAATGTCACTCAGTAACAATCGATTTAGATGAAGGAGATAGCAAAGTTGTCATACCACTCCTTCACACTTCAGTGAAATAGATAAAGTTTAGAATCAATAATCTTTACTACTACTACTACTCCTGATAAGTGTGTGTTTTGAACTGCATTATTTGGTTCTTTATTTTTTGCTCCATTTTGATTTAGCGATCGTAAAATATTTGATACTTGTTGGTGTAGTTTGTGAAAATAAAATATAAAAATCTGTTCAGACACAGGCAAGGAAGCCCTGTCAGTTGAATCGTGTTTAACGAAACACGAAGATCATTCGTTAAGTTCGGAGTGGATTCCGTGAAATAAACTCGCTGCTAATTGTGCGATACGAGAATCAACAGCTGTAAATATGAAACAGCTGGAATCTGGAAAATGCAGGTTGGCTGTCTTGTCACCCATTATACATTTCCCAGATTCGAGATGGGATTTTACGGCAGTTACAGGGTTTTTCAAGCCAGCCCATTTTGCATTTTGTAACATCCCGTCATGCAATGCTTGGGTTTTTGAGGTATCTCTCGCTCAAATTCTTCTACAGGGCGTTCGGGATAATTTTGACAGTCTCCTAAGGAAAAAGAAAAAAAAATATGACAAAATTAATCATCGGGGATTTTTTTTTGTTTTAGAGATAGTAGCTTACCATGTATTTTATTTATTTTATTCAAAATATCCGCCCTCTGCTTGTATTACAGCCTCCACCCGTCTCCGGAACTGGGAACAAGCCCTGGCGACAGTTTCGCGGGGTAGGTCCGCGAAAACGGACCTGATTTTCGCCATCAGCTCGGCCTTGGTGTTGCTGGAGGTTCTGTTTGTGTCCCGTTCCACCGCGCCCCACACGAAATAATCCATTGCATTAAGATCCGGGGAGCTGGAAGGCCACACATTCGGCGCGGTGAAGTCGTTGAAATTGGCCGCCAACCACTTTATCGTTTTGGAGGCTGTATGGCATGGAGCGGAATCCTGCTGGAACACGTGCGGTCTGCCGTTGGCCACTCTCGTGATCCAAGGCTTCACAACGGTGTCCAGCATGGAAATGTACCCGTCCGCATCTCCTCCCATCCCCATCTCACGTGTCAACGACCGAATTCCGATCCCCGGATTTTCTATCACGCGCGCCTGGAGGTCAGCCAGGAAAGCGTCGGTCCGCACGCAATCCCGCCGCTGAGAATGTGGTTTTCGTGCTGCCACCGCTTCGTCGTCGTCGCTGTTTTCTCCCAGCATATTGCTTGTTTTCCTATGCCAACTCGATCACGAGTTATAAACAAAAATGTAACTGTCAAAATTATCCCGAACGCCCTGTAGTTGTCTCGTATCCGCCTAGAGCAGTTCGGTCCAGCCATGATTTCATACCCCCTCCCACTGAATTTCTTCCTATCCCTCGGTTTTGCTCGTATGACGTCGTATGAAGCCATTCGTTGTGTTCGTTAATATGTCTTTTTCTCGCTTGCAGGGCTATTAAACGAAACCAATTTGGATGCAGATAAAGTGCCATTTTTTCATTTAATTTTGATGGAAACCATATTTTTACCTTGTTTATGTTCAGTAACACTTCCCTGGGCCATGGCCATGGCTATCATATATGAAAGCCATCAAAAGTATAAACAAAAAGTTCTTGGCACTAATGGAAACTTTCACAAAAATGGTTGGTCACGGGCAGTATAATGTTGGTAAAATGCAGTGCTAGGGGAACAGACCGCTCAAATCGGACGTAAATGCGTGAACTGACAAAGAAGAAAATAACAGTAGAGTAGATTTAGGTTACAATTATCAAAAGCAGGAAACGGTCTGCACGCACTATAGGTTAGTATCAAGTTCAGCGAGCAGCAGGTGACAACTTCCTAAAGTTTATCATTGTAGCTCGGTATTACGGAATTGAATTTTATATGTTTGTTCGTGAAGACAATCATAAAAAGCAGCAATAAAAACATCATTCTTCCATACAAAAAATATGGCCTAAACGGGTAGGCGGTTGAACATGTAAGGGGTATATAAAATAAAATAATTGAAAAACATATTTAAAAAATTGGACTTTTTTGGTTTTTTTTCACATGTGTTGGCACAAAAACAATCAAGGATAAATAAATGATACGCTGTCACCGAGTGACAGCGAGAACCGAGCGCAGGTAGTTTAAATCACTTGCAGAGGGCAGCACCTCGTGAAAATATCCGCGAACAGGGCTGTTGACCCAACACCCGAAAGCCCGAAGCGTGCGCCATCGCGAAACCGGGAATATGCTGGTCATGGTCAGTAGCATTCGAGAGCGGGAATAGAGCGACCAAATTTTAAAGGGCTACAATTTTGTTGCAATAAAGTTCAAATTCTTATAAAAAAAGTACGAGTATTCCGCGCGATTTTCTTCGAGCTGCTAACAACATGGTTAGGCCGCCATGCAATTCACAGTGAATTCCGGTTAAACATTGCGAGGATTGCGAGTAGTATCATCTGCTCGAAATCTTGAAGTATTTTAAATAATATTTATGTTTTATTCATATTTTTTTGCATTGTTATTGGACGAATAGATCACTTTTTAATTTTTTTGTGATTTTTTTCACATGGTAACAAAACAATTTTTCGGAGGCATTTTCAAAATTTGAAATCGCTACGACTTTGTAATCCAAAGTTATTTTAGCATTACAGGCGGTCCCCGAGATACACGGTACCGCTGATACGCGGATTCAGAGATACACGTTTTTTTTTTATTTTGACAGTTTTTTGAACAAATTTTGTTCTGATTTGACACATCCATTGTCAAATTCCAAATAATTTCTCCTTTGATCGAATGTTAAAAACCATTTCAAAAGGTTTAAAACTATTTTGTTCCGTTCGAATAATATCAAAAAATTGATTGGGTGGCTAAAACCACCATCTAATTGCAAAATTATACGAAATTAGTGATATTTTGACTGGAAATTACGAGATTAGACTATAGTGGAATTTCGAGATACGTGGTATTCTGCGGCCGGTTTCGGTCTCGATTAACCGTGTATCTTAGGGACCGCCTGTACAGGGGTTTTCAAGCCACTTCAATGTTGGAACTGAAGATTTCAATCACGTTAAACAAATGCTGAAGGCTGCATGGGCGATTTCAAGTCTGGAAAGCCAGTTCAAAACACAAAGTTTTGTACTCAAAATCGTAAAACTATTTTTCAATTTTGTTTTTGAAGGATGTGATGAAGATACGAGTTGACCATGCAACCAAAATACCAGAATAATCAAACGCTATCGATAATCTGGTCACTAAAATGATCGTACTAAAGTGTACGTCATACATAGGCTACTAAGAGTTGACCAAACTAGACGTGCATATAGCGATAATGAACCTTTGACTGCGATGGTTATCAGATTTAATGCACACTATGACTCTTTTGACTGGAATTCCCTATGTTAACCTGTTTTTCTTGCTGCGATACTCTTTGTTATTTATTTTGGTTGATGTTACATTGTACCGTAATGCTTTATGTTATTATAAGTTTAGTTTATAAGATCAGTGATTAGGTCAATGATGGCCAATCACTTAATAAATACAAATAAACAAATACTTAAACGACACAAGAATGATCGACGATATCAAAGTAAAACTAGGACATGACGTACCAGGAAAATGGCAAAATGGACGATCGTCAGAAAGGCAGGTGATTGTCTCGGTTGCACCCAAAGACACCACTCAATATTGCATGACACGAGAAAAGAGATACAACACGTTCCAGAACAAGGTGTACATCACTACGGAGCAACACAAAGAAAATGTATCTATTATCTGATAGTGGGGCCCTTCACGATTGTAGTCAGTTTTTTGTATGGAGTTTGACAGTTGGAGGCTGAAATCATGTAAACACTCCATACAAAACCACACAAAAAACTAGCCTGCAATTTTCAGTCGAGATTATTCTAGCCTCAAAGCTAGAATTAGATTCGAGTTCCTGCTCGAAAACACGGCGTTGTTTACATTTACCCCAAGGTGCAATAAAGAGATCAGGTGGTGGAATCTAGAATCAAAGTGTATGTGGTGCAGGTGGTCTCGTGGTATGTTTTTTAAACCCAATTTGAATATCACTTTTTGACAGGATGGGTGAAAACTTTTGTTCAAACAAGCTTTCTTGAGGCTTGACGAATACTCAAAACACTCTTAAAATCTTCGTTCAGAAGCAGAAGCGATAAAAATCAGCCTTTGAAATTCATACACCTTGGGCTAAGCCCATCTGTATATTATGCTCACTTAGATAGCTGCTCGAAAACTGCTATACAATGAAAACAGCTGACAGGCTGAAATTTCAGCCTACGAACTTATAACGGAAAGGGCCCCAGTATCAGTGGGCTCCAGTACGTTGCGAAACTTCTCGACTAAAATCAAAACATAGGCGTTTCTCGATGCCGGATCGTCAGTGACACTTTTGAAAGAAAGTATGGCAAAACGTATGAAACTTGAAGGTGGGCGAAATTCATTTACCATAAAATGGTCAGGATACATATAGAGCTGTGATAGTTTCAGAAGAAGAGTAAAGCCCAAAATATAAGGAAGCTCAATATTAGACACAAGGAAATACAATCACCTCCTAGATGCTACATACATATTACCGACTGCCTGGAAGGCGGGTCTACTGAACCAACAAGTTGCGATCAAGACAATGCTTGGATGGGTCGTGTTCGGGAAAGAAGGAGTAGAAGTTCAAATAATCCAAAAAGATTGATGATTTTTAAGAAAGAAGAAATGTGGTAGTCAGAACCAGCATTTTTGGCGAAAAGTGAAGATGAAGGACCTAAGAGCAAGGCTGAATTGGCCACGGAAAAAAAATGGTAAAGTGTCATTCGGAAAATACCCTTTGATCCTGTGAACACAGAACGGTACTACGATTGCAAAAACCTCGTTCGTCACGGTCTAATGCTACGTAAATGTTCGCAGTACGTTGCTGGCAGGAACAACTTCAAAAAGGTTGAGTGACGTAAGGGCAGTTGAAGGGTACCTCTACAAAAAGGCACAGCGAGAAGCATTCCCAGATGAGATAAGATGCTTAGAGAAGGAAGAAACGGTGGGCAAAACGAGTTTACTGCGGACGCTGACGCCATTTTTCGACAAAGATGGAATAATGCAGAGCAATGGCCAACGTTGCAATGTGGAGTGTATTCCGTCTTCTGAAAGATTACCTATTATTTGGAGACAAAAGCACCGTTTAACAAAACTCATCGTACGAGATCGCCACGAAAGGTGTATGCATCAAGCAGACAATGTGATGATAGCTGAACTAAGGCAAGAGTTGTGGATTATTAACACAAGGGCCGCTCTTAATAACGTCAAGCAGTGCTGCCAATGGTGCATTTTACACTCCTGTAAGCCGGTGGCACCCATTAGGGCACCAGTACCAGATTGCCAAGAAAAACCGTACATCCCGTAAGGTTGACGTTTCAAGTTGGTAATCCAGCGATTGGATTACGAGGGGGAAGGATGTCACTCACGCGACGTGAGTACCATTGAGCGTATGCGTAGGCTACGTAAGCACCACTGTGAGCGTAGGCGTAGCTTAGTAGTACCACTACTACTAAGCTGAAAGAACTGTTTCATTGCGGAACATATCCATCAGTGCTGCACGGCATCAAGCTCAAGTTGGCGAACTTGCGCATATGAACCCTGGTTCTATTCCGCGCAGCAATTATTATTTTCGTCTTACGTTCCAGAAACGGATTTACTAAATATAATTATATTTTTGCAGAAAATACTCTAGGCAATCACTAGTGCAGCATGTCTCTTGAAAACGACTCTAGTAGAAGATAGTAGCAAAAGGAGAAATTTAGAACAAGCGATTATTAGATCCAACTATTTAGAAAGTGGTAAAGGTAACCCGCTGTGCAAAGCGACGGAAGAAATCATGGCGTTCGGAGAATTTTATCATGCCATCTTTTTCTCTCCTACGGCAAATTTGTCAAGCAGCTCGTCGAGCTACCGTATGTTGTAGATTACACAGATATGCTGAGCCGTCTGCGCATGGGTGTGAGTGTGCGTGTGTATCCACACTTTCGCCAAATGTGCTTTCTTCCGGAATGTTATGATCCATCAGTCCAAGAAAGGAAGGTGTTCATGAAAGGCGGAAAGACGAATTGAGGCCCCTGAGGAGGGGGTACTGGCACACAGCTGTTGGGAAATAGAACAGGGGCTTCGACCATGGGACCCCTACGATCATCGGTCACAGGCCCTAAAATTATTGCCGGCATGAGGGGGGGAGGGGGGGGCAAATGATTGTATATCCACGGGGCCCCAACGACCATCTTTCCGCGGGCCCTTGTCGCTAATACTCTGTACATTTGTAGACATACGCCATACTACATACTAGAGATCTTCGGCGACCGCTTAGTCTGCCTACCGATAGATCCGCCGCTGGTTCATAACGGTGTTTTTTTATTGTAGAGTGCATCCTTCCCCCTGCCTGCAGCGTATGCATCGAGCAGGAGACAGTGTGGAAGTATGCAAGTTGCCCGGTGGATAGGAGCGATCCCGCGGCACCTCATTACTCACATCTGCATGCCCGTCGTGGGTTCTAACCGCGTATGAACCGTCGGCCGAAGTAAGAGCTGACTATCCGGCGACGTGATACTCAAGTCCTGAAAAGGCCAATATGATCGCGTAGGCTATTACGCCAATAATAATAATAATAAGAAGAAGAACTTTTCATAACAGTCCACACTCGGGGAAGAGTTTGTCTTGACTTGGTTGCTGTAGCAGCTACCGCTACGGCGCGACAAATCAACGGAATGAAATCGATCAAAACATGAACCTACCGATCCGAACCCATTCCAAGGCATTGCCGGTCAATCGGCGTCATGATAACGACTCCAAGCCAACAAGCCACCAGATTATGGACGGACAGGTGCAGCACCATACGCACACCGTAATTAACAAATCCAGTATCTTTTTTTGTATGCATTCAACTCAAGTTTTGTTTTCACTATCCTATCTGAAGTGGAAAGAAATGTGCTACATATCACACGCACGTTTGCTTCGATCGTGTGTCTTTTTAATACCCCCAACAGCAGAACCGATTGCAAAGATGGTGGTGCTAATCCAATGGTTGTGTGTTTCTCAGGTAGCGAGATCGAAAATGCATGGACTTTGTAACCGCAGCGGATGAAAATGTACGCAACAGAATCAAATAGTTTTGGGGTTTCCACATGCACGCACACACACGCACGCACGCATACACACACATACGCACGCACACATGCACGTACGCGCGCACGCAAGCACGCATCCCCCTCCCCCCTCACCAGATCCACCACTCTCCTAGTGATGGGTCAAGTAGCACAGTGCTACCACGCACGCACAGCACATCAATATGTGCGAGCACACTTGCACACTAAACAAAATTGTGGTACCACTTTTGTGCAACCGCACGATTTTGTGCAACCGCACAATTTTGTGCAACCGCACGATTTTGTGGTACCGCACAATTTTGTGGCACCGCACAATTTTGTGGCACCGCACAATTTTGTGCTATAGCACAATTTTGTGGTACCGCACAATTTTGTGGTACCGCACAATTTTGTGCCATAGCACAATTTTGTGCTATAGCACATTTTTGTGCGCGAACTATTTTGTGCTATGACGCAATTTTGTGCGCAAGCAATTTTGCGGTAGAGCACAATTTTGTGGTAGAGCACAATTTTGTGATAGAGCACAATTTTGTGGTAGAGGACAATGTTGTGGTAGAGCACAGTTTTGAGTCTTAGCACAATTTTTGTGTGCACAGTTTTGCGCAACTGTAGTAAATGTGTTACCACATTGAATGTGCGGCTCTACATTCTCGTGCTACGTCGGTTTGGTTCTGCGGACAGTTTTTGTGATGCCCTTTTTTCAATTGAGCCCAATTGTTGGGCTAGGCACGAAAAAATGTGCTGCACATAAACAGTATACTACGCACAGTTTTGGTTTCTTCTGTTGTTTCTTCTGCTGTTCACAGAATTGTTAAAATATTTAGAAATTGGATATAAAATACAACATTTTATTTACTTTGGCTAAATGAAATCACCTCCATCAAATCGATGACATTAAAGATCATGTTACTGCTGTTGTTGTATGTTTTATTCTTCTTCTTCTTCTATTTGGCGTAGCGTCCTACGCGGACTTTCCGGCTCATACAGGCTTTCGAGACTTTATTCATTATCACGCAGCCGGATAGTCAGTCCTTGCTACGGGGAGACGGTTGAAGGCTTGAACCCATGACGGGCATGTTATTGAGTCGTTCGAGTTGACGACTGTACCACGGGAACCCCTCTTATAAGTTTTATTCTTATATAATATCATTACATATTAAGTCCATGATACTTGAAATGATTATCACTTAGGGGCGCTCCCGTAGTTCACTCGAACGACTTAATAAAATGCCTGTCATGGGTTCAAGCTTCAAATGAACCGTTACCCCGTAGCAAGGACTGAATCTCCAGCTGCATGGTACTGTATGCGAGCATCCAAACGTGAGGTCTAAAACAGCCGAAGTCATACAAAATCACGAAAAAGTTTGCGCCCTTGCGTTCCGGCATCCACTCGACGTTTACCGAGCCGATCCGAATAAACATATATGCGTATCAGGTAGCTGAAGTTGTACTGCTCACCTGCCGTAAGCCGCTGTAATACCGAGCGAGACGCATAGACAACGCGTCTAGAGAACATGTTTAGCCGTAAGGAAACTTTTCTACATCTCTTTTGGCTTGTCCTTGCATTTAGATCCTGATGAGCGAAGCATGCATACCTTTCGGGTACGTTCGGGGTATAAGCCTATCCTTCGTACGTTAATGATAAAGATATAGTCGTATGCTATCGGCTCTGCATTCGGGCAAGGGGCAGGCCCGTGGGCGTCGTGTGGATGCTCGCTATAAGTCTCAAAACCCTGAATAGGCCGAAATTTCCGCATAGGCGTTACGCCAAGTACCAGAAAAAGGAGATCATTTAAAACAAGATGAAACAGATGTTCAAACATTTTTCAGTGCATTTCGTTTTATTAGATTTTCAACAATTTAATATTTAACAAGTTTTTATTTCAAATAATAAATTTAATTAGTAGAATAATGCAACAAACTCGTTACCTAACCCTAAAAAAATCATGTTTTTATTGTAATTAAGTTTATATTAAATTTTTAATAGTTCATGGCATTTATTTCACTCCTGATTATGTTTTATAAACAAATTTTTTCCTAATTTGCTGGATGTTAATCGGTTTCTTTTACTTGTTTCGACATCTCCAGCTTTTGAAAATACCCTCTCACAAGGTACTGAAGATGCAGGAATGCAAAGAGTGCGTAGCATTATTTTATAAAGTGTTGGGTATTTGTATTTTTCTAGTTTCCACCATTCAAGAGGATCATCTTTTCGATGTATATTAGGTTCTGCTAAATAATTATCTAGCTCTATCTTGCTGGAAGATCGAGCATGAAGCACTGATCGTTTGTGTCCTTGTCAAATTCATTCCAAATGCTTTCAGACTCTAACGTTTCAGTCACATCCATAGTATTTTCAGTTATTTCCAAATCGTCGTCATTATTTAAAACTTCGATATTTTCCATTAGTACAGTAAGACTTGCACATTTATCATAAAATATAGATTCACTTTCAAATCCTTTTTTTTGAACCTCGGATCTAATATTGCTGCATGAGCTATAACATCTTTGCTTAAATATCGATATCGATCACATAAGTTATTTAATAAATTTCCTGACAGTTTTTTCACTTCCTCACATATATTAACCAACTCATAACTTTTCAGCTTACTGGTTAATAACCGCACAAGTACAATCATCTTAGAGAGTGTAATATTTTTCTCTGCAGAAATTTCTTGCGTAACTGAATCAAACACCCGCAATACATTTATAGCATCCTGCATTATCGTCCAATCACTTTCTTCTATTTTACAAGAAGCTCTCAATAGCGCAAGGGACGAAATAATGGGTTCCTTATTTTCATGAAACCTTTCCAACATATGAAAAGATGAGTTCCATCTGGTGGCAACGTTCAAAATAAGTTTTTAATTTGATTTTAAAACATCTGCAAACATGATGGCTTGCAATGCTGTTGAATATTATTATTATTATTATTATTATTTATTAATCTTCAACGGGCCGTATGGCCTAATTAAGATGTAACAGTTCAATAAAAAAAAAAATACATAGCAAAAACAAGATTTGCATCGCAATTCACTGCGGCCACGGCAAAAGCCGGAGACGTTCCTTGAAACACTGAGTTGAGATGTCGAAGTCGAAGCAATCCGAGACAGTGTTGAAGACAGCCGACATGCGGAACATAGGGTCTGACCGACCAGCACTGGAACGGGGTTGAGCGAGCCGTAGAGTTTCTCTAGACCTAAGTGTTCGGGATGGTGCATAGATATCGACTCGATGCAACAATGGCGATGAGTCGATAGAGCCATTTAGCAATCCAGCGATGAAAGAACACTGTGCATTGCGTCTTCTAACCGAAAGAGGTTCAAGGCCTAGAAGACGGCACCGCGCAGCATACGGAGGAAGATTATTGCGATCCTGCCAGGGAAGTAGGCGTAGGGCATATCTCGTGAGCTTACGTTGAATCGCCTCAATTCGAGCAATTGAAGAAGCGGTAGTTGGGCTCCAGACTACGCACGAATATTCCAGAACCGAACGAACGATACAGTTGTACACAGCTTTGATGCACATAGGGTTGCGGAATTCATTAGTTGTCCGGATAACCACGCCAAGTAATTGATTTCCTCTGGCTACAACGTCATCGATATGCTGTTTAAAGTTCAAACTAGAGTCAAGCAGAACGCCCAGGTCTTTGGCATGATTCTGTCGATTAACTGCAGTGCCGTCCATGAAGTAGGTCCCAGTCACTGGACTCCTGCATCGACTAAAAGACACACAGTAGCATTTCTCGTTGCAGATAGTCAGTCCATTACGCTTGCACCACGAACAGAAAATTTCGATGCAGTCTTGCAGGAATGTACAATCACCTGTGTTGTTAATAGGCGCAAAAATTTTTGCGTCGTCGGCAAACAGACTGATACTGTCGGGAGGTAAAGCGAGGGTAACATCGTTGATAAACAATATGAAGAGAAGCGGGCCAATGTTGCTTCCTTGTGGCACACCCGAGCTGCTGACTATTTCTTTGGACATGTGCTTATCAATTTTCACGATGTATGTGCGATTAATTAGGTACGACTTAAGCCACTGTACGAGCGGGCAGGGAACTCCTAGCTTATCGAGTTTAGCGAGAAGAATTGCGTGCGGAAGAGAGTCGAATGCTGCTTTTAGATCGGTATAAATTGCATCGACTTGAGCTCCGGCATCAATTTGACTAGTGCAATAGGTTACAAATTCAACCAGGTTCGTGGTAGTCGACTTTTTGGCACGAATCCATGTTGATACGGACTTAGGTAGCTGCGGCATGCATGAAGCAGATTTTTGTATATCACTAGTTCGAACACCTTGGCAATGGCACACAAGGATGTAATACCCCGGTAGTTGATGGCATCTGTCCTGTCGCCCTTTTTGTAAATAGGAACCATCCAAGATTTCCTCCATGCTTTGGGAAAGTAGCCATTGGCTAGCGATGCATTGAACAATTTTGCAAGGATAGGTGCTACTGTCGTTTGACAGCGTTTCAGCACGGTAGAAGGAATTCCGTCGGGTCCAGGAGCGAAGGAAGGCTTTAGTTGCGCTAGGGCAGATAAAACGATCTCACTGTCGATGAAAGGAGTGCTCATGTTAATTGCTCCAGCCGGAGTGTTGACGAGAGCAGCATCAATGGTATCGGTATCATTCATGGCCGGTGAAAAGCAATCTGCGAAGCGATCCGCGAAGAGATTGCACATTTCATTAGTGTTGGCACTTGTTGCTCCTTTGTACGTAATGGATTTCGGTGTATGCGTGGATTTTGTTTTGCTGTTGTAGAAGCGCCAAAACGAGTCAGGCCACCTGCAGAGGTTACGTTGAATTTTACTCAAATATCTGCGATATCGAAACCTGTTATAGCTGCAGTATAAAGAGTGCGTGTCAAAGTAGATCGAGCGAGATCTTTGGCAGCGGCGCGTTTGGTAGTGACGATAAGCAGCTCTTTTTACACGTTTGAGTCGTTTGAGTGTGCGGTCCGCCCAGGGGGGGTTAGGTTTAGGACGCTGAACTGGGACGCATACAACAAAGGCTTGCAGCATGAAGGACGAGAATGAACATACTGCTTCGTCAAGTGAAATAAAATTGGAACAATTAAAGCTATTGTTAAACATTGATATCATGTCGTTCAGTTTCACATAGTCAGCTTTAGCAAAGTTATAACGATAAAATGCGGTTGTCGTCGAGTTTTGTCGAGTCGTCGAATTGCGTCGGGTCGACGAGTTAATACGTATATTGAAGTCTAACGCCGGATGGTAGGAGTCAAGAGGTACAAGCGGAACAACACTTGGAAAGACAGGCGAACACAATTTAGCTGCAGCATTGTTAGCGTAGAGCAGGTCAAGCATGCGTCCGTGCGAATTATTGATGTGATTAAGTTGCACTAATCCGTTAAATTTAAATCCATCCACAAAGGTGTTGTTGGCCAGTGAGCGCGCAGTTGGTTCATAGTGCGTGATTGATGAGTATGCTGGCGAGGACGAAGGATCAGCTGTGGACCAGCTTATGCTAGGCTGATTGAAATCGCCAATAACAAACAGCAGATCCGAAGGCTTCAGTGTGAGAGTGAAGCTGCTGATACAATCATGTAGAGAGCGAAGAGTCGATATCTCGGAGCTAAGCTGCGGTGGAATGTATACTACCATGACGTACAGATGTGCGTTATTACAGGCGACGCGCACACAAATATACTCGAGAGAACGAACACGGGAAGGTAATTCTATCGACTCGTATGCGTTAGAAACGGCTAGCAAAACACCACCACCGCGAGAGCTAGAGCCGCTGAGAGAGCGATCACAGCGGTAAACAGAGAAGTTGTTGTTGAAGAGAAGAGCAGATGGAATGTTGTCAACAAGCCAAGTTTCCGTGAGTGCGATGAGATCGAAGTCAGCCTCCGATACAGCTAAGTGAAATTCTTTTGTTTTAGTACGCAAACCTCTAACGTTTTGATAATAGCAGCTTAAATACTCAGCGGTAGCGTTGTCATTGTGGCGGTTGGATAAAGCGGGTAAACGGTAAGTCAATTGAGCTGCGTTGTCAGAGCATGAGGCTTGGCGTGTTTGTTGCGTGCAATGAGCGGAACTTCGTCTAGTTGAGAAAAAAGCGATCGATTGTAGACTGGTGTAGGTGCGGAGATGAAGCACGGTGGTTTTGGGGCGGTCCAGAAACAAGTGTTGAGTTGGGTGCTTCCAAGGTATCATTCACCGGGGGGTGACACTGTTGTGATGATGTTGTTTCAGGATCAGGTGGAGTAGACGTGCGTGCGGCTAAACGGTGAGTCGTTGTTGGTGTGCGTGTGGTGTAGCGGTGTTCAGTACTAGTAGCTGGTGTGCGTGTAGTAAAGCGGTTTCGGGTGGCTATAGGAGATGAGGTTTGGTGGTCGTGTTGACGGGATTGAAAAAACTCACGTACACCGATACCGACGGGCCAGGTGGATGGTGTGAGTGCCGCATCTCGAAGGATAGCCGGGACCCTCACTTTGAATGAAAGCCAATTCATGCTGTCCACACTAACCCCTCTTCTCAGCAGGCAATACGTTATAACGTCATCGGTGGCTAAGCGACGCTTTACAGAAGCGACCACTTGTTCCACAGTGACGGCCGTTGATAAGCGGGATAGGCGGATCCAGATCCTATCTGTGAATGGCTCACGAGGTGCAGCTTGAAGCGGTGATGATAACGGATCGGTTCCCACCAGTTCATGCGGTTGTGTAGGTGCCGGCTGGACGGCAATCGTGGTGTTGGTGTATGCGTTTGGCGATGACGCGGCACAAAGGGTGTTGCCGCGACTGTTTACAATTTTGTTTACACCAGGAGATGCCGAATCCTCGATTATACGCCTCCGCTTTCTACCAGTAGCTGGTCGAGGATCAGAGTTCCGATTGTGAGGCGTGGATGCAGTTTGAAGGAGGGTAAAACCACTGCGAACTTCGGCGACAATAGGCTCAACGAGCTTGCCAATAGCTGCTACAGCTGAGTTGAGGGCGGCTTGGAAACCGACCTGGGCGCCTATTTCTTTTACCGAACGGCAGCGCGGATTTTTAAGCATGTTAGTGCAGCCAATGCAGCTCCAGTGCAGGTCGACATTGGACAATACTGCGTCAATCAGCTCGGGGGGCAATTTGCAACAGCCGCGGTGGAACGTAGCGTCACAATATGCACAACTGATGATGCAGCCGGTGGCCTCTAGCGGTTCAGCACACGAGAAGCAAATAGCCGCCATCGCGAAATCACGCGTAATCACAGCACAACACTGCTAAGCCGAGCAGGAAAAAACAGCAGGAAACCACAGTTGTGATGCAACTAAACAATTCGCCAAGACGAAGCGATGATGTTAAACAGTTTAATAGTCCGTAGAAAAGGCAACAATGCGATGCGACGCAGAAAACACAAGAGAATTATTGAAAAATCACGGAGCGCGACGGAAATGCGGCCGAACAATTAAACGTCAAACGTCAAATAATAATAATAATAATAATATAATTAATGAACATTCAGTACGCTAATTATGCTTATTTTTTCGTAGATCTAGATCAATCAAATTCATTTTGTTAAATGAAAACTCATGAAAAAAGTTTGATTTCCGGTAATATACATCAATGCTCTTTTAAGCCAACCTTTTAAGGATCGCGGACCACTTGCCTTTGAAAATAAATTTGTCGCAGCTCACATCCATTGAGGGCATACGTTTTTTTCACTTAGTTCAAAGTTTTTAATCAAAATTATGTTAAAAACTTATTATAGGCATGCCTGTTTAAAATGTATTCTTGATGGCGGGGAAAAAAATGCATGATATGTATAGTAATAAGCTTTTCTTTTTCAAAACTAAATTCTTTCGCCGAGCATGTCTGTTAACGCTACGGACCAAAAGTGGTCCGCGGACCATAGGTTGGAGATCACTGGTATACATCATTATCAGGAAAAATATCTGTCGGCAAGCTCATCGAAAATAAATTAAGAATTCTGGTCACTCTGCTTCCGATTTCTCTGGAATTATCGTTTTCTGGTCACCTTGCTGTCAAAGCTTCCCACAATATTAGCGCGCGTGTTTGTTTCCCGTATGTACTCAACCGAAAGTTTGCTGCCGCAACATTTCATCAATCTTTACCAATATAAGTTAATAACCATTCGTGTTTATTATCACTGGATAAAGACCATCGTAAGTATATAAATCTTAGACAATTATCTACTTGCTCATTATTGTCTTAGTTATTTGTTAACAACACATAATTACCTATTTATAACTTGTTTATTGTTTTAGAAATATGTCTGCAAATCGTAAAAGTAGTGACGTTTGGGGCTATTTCGTGCAACAAAGCAAGGAAACATCTTACAAATGCCGAATATGCCAAAAAATATTGTCAGTAAAACAAAAATCAAATTATTGCTTGAAGCGTCATCTCGAAACCCAACATCCGAAATTGACATCTTCATCAGCTGAGTCATCTGATAATTCTTCGGCTAAGCAAAACGATAGCTCAGTAAGTGGAGATAACCCAGAGCAAAGTGGAAGTACTGTGCCACGGAAAATTGTACAAGGAACGCTAGGAGGCTTTGTTAGTATCCACAAACCATTGAAATCTACTGCGAAAGCAAACATAGATGAAACACTACTAAAAGTTTTTTGTAATCATTCACTACCGTTTCAATTGGTAGAGGCTCGTGACTTTCAAAACTTGATAAAAACATTATGTCCTAGCTATAACCTTCCTGCTCGGAAAACGCTAAGCGTTGCAATTCTAGATGCATGTTTTCAGGATATGTTGGAAAAGTTAAGACAAACCTTAAAAACGCTAAAGCCGTAGCCATGACTACAGACGCATGGACAGATATAAATAACGTAAGCTTCATGGCCGCTACTCAAAGTCCATATAATACAGAGGTCGATGCATAGCTCGATTTTGGTCCACCATTTTGAAAGCTTATTTTTGACAGTTAGATGAAAAAGTGTTCACAAACGATTCCAAACAACCATACACTTTTTAGGGCTAATTGTGCATTTTGTGCTCAAAACTTAGTTTAACTATAGATTTCTTTTCATGAACGTGGCATGAACGAGTAGTTTTTTCAGTAATTCATCACTTAAAAATGACCACAATCAGAAATCTGGCTTCTTAGCTTAGACCCTCTTGAGCTGCACAAGATTTCGTCGTAATTTCGGGCACTGATCTTGTTGTAATTGATAATTTCACTATAATTCTATCTTTTCTTGATATTCCTCAACTTTTTAAAGTAAAATATTACAAACAAACGATGTAAAAATGGCCGAAAATGCTTTCAGACCACAGCATGCACAACAACTAAATCCTCAATGTATGCTACGATGAAACTATTGAAGCTTTTTCATCCAGCTGTCAAAACTTTCCCACGCTTTTTGATCAAATGTTCTGCACGACTCGACCTCTGTATTATATAGACTTTGGCCGCTACTGCTCATTACGTTGATGAAGAAAGCGGACAGTTAAAGTCACATCTATTGCAGTGCGAGAAGTTTGAAGAACGACACATAGCTCGCAATATTGCAAACTGGCTATGTACCGTTCAGGAAACATACGATATAAAAAGCAAAGTAGTGAGCATTGTTACAGATAATGCTAAAAATATGACTAATGCAGTGACATTGTTAGGCATCGAGCACATACCATGTTTTGCTCACACTTTAAATCTTGCGGTAAAAGACGCTATAGAAGATTCTATAGATGACACAGTGGAACGAGTGAAACAAGTAGTATTGTTTTACAAAAGGAGTTCGATTGCTACTTCAAAATTATGCGAACAACAACGGCTAATGAAACACTCAGAACATAAACTTATTGTTGTATTTTGTGTTTAATAATTCGGTTCAAGTTTTATTCACGTTAAGTTTGTTTTTCAAGATAGAGCGGGAGTGCGTAAAAAGCGAAGCTTAACCCGAAGGCGCGCCCGAAATTGACAGACGTCAAAAGGCGGTTGGCCAGGTAGCGCAATAATTCCCAACAGCAGGTTGGACCAAACATAACATTTCCTCCCTTCTTAAAGAGGAACTACGGCGAGTACCTCAGAGGTGGGCGGCGTGCCCTGTCGCTGCGACGTAGTACTGGTGGAGTGTTTCTAGCAATTGGTTCGGGGCTGCTAATCGGTGTTGCGTACTCTGTACTGGATGACTCGGTTCCATCGGAGGACATGTCTGGGGAATCTTCTCCGCTGGATCGTAGTTGTGTCGGTTGGGTGTTGCCGTAGTAGTGCCTGTGTTGATTTTCTCTACCTGCTCGGGTTGTCTCCGGTTCGTTCGTTACTTTGGTGGACTGATTGTTGCTCAGGAAAGATCTGATCTGGTCTACATGTCGCTTCAGATGTTTTCCTTGATATAAAACATCGTAATGTAGGTGTCCTAAGCGAGCATGCACCGTTGCTGGTATCCACTTATCCATTTGCGAGTTACCAGATAAGCAATAGATTTGTTGTCCCGGCAAGAAAGAGCGATAATTTGCTTTGAATTCCATATGTTGCTTTTCAGTGAGTCTAGCGTGTATGTTTTGCGGTCGAACTAGATCTAAGCGTGTTCTGATGTTTCGACCCAGGAACAGATTCGCTGGTGATTCTCCTGTTTCGTTATGAGGTGCTTTGCGATATTGTTGTAAGAAGAGATTGAGGTTTGCCTGTAGGTTATGGCTTGATGTTCCCATCGCTTTCAATGCACGCTTCACTGTCTGGACGTAGCGTTCAGCTTGTCCATTCGTCGCCGGGTGGTACCGTGCGTAGTTTATGGAATTTTACACCACTTCTTTGAAGGAACGATTTAAACTCGGCGGATGTAAATTGGGTTCCATTATCCGACACTACTGTTACTGGCGCACCATACGTAGCAACCAGTCCATCTAGCAGATCAATGGTGGCGGCAGATGTTGTGGAGTGCGTTATTTTTACTTCGACCCACTTGCTGTACGCGTCAACCACCTGCAATAACATCGCTCCTGATACGGGTCCAGCGTAGTCGATGTGTATTCTCTCCCACGGGTTGGATGGGTACTCCCAATGGTGACTACTGAACTTCGGTGGTGCTGTCGCTTGTTGTGCGCATTGTACACACGATTTGGCGGGTCGCTCGATTTCCATATCTATCCCTGGCCAGTAGACATAGGAACGTGCCATCGATTTCATTTTTACGATACCAATGTGCCCAGTATGTAGGTCGTTCAGGATCGCTGGGCGGAGGATTGTTGGGATAACCACCCGGTGTTCAAATAGTAGGCAGCCAGCTACCAATGTATACTTTGCTTCTGGTGCTTTGTATCCAGCGTGTGCAAGACTTCGGCCCATTTCGAGCTCCAGTAAGATTTTCCCGAGGTTAGGATCTTTGCGTGTCTCGTGCGCAATGTGTTCTGCTCGTACTGGTAGGTGTTGGATCTGGTGCAAGACAAAGCTCTCAAACTCGTCTTGGGCATTTCCTCCCTCATGAAGAGAAAGGCAATTCACATCAGATAGCGTAGATGTACTTGGGATACGGGAACAATAGTCGGCATTGGTATTTTGGTTTGTTGGTCTGTATTGAATTGTAAAATTGAAGTGTGACAAATAGTCGGCATAATTCGCCATCAGACTGATGCATAGGGTTGGTAATGATTTTTCCGGATGAAAAATTTGAGTCAGCGGTTTGTGGTCTGTGATCAGTATGAACTTGCGTGCGTACAAGTAGTGAAATAATTTCTTAATGGCCCACACGATTGCCAAAGCTTCTTTATCAATGACCGTATAGCGTTGCTCGGTTGATGACAAACTGCAGCTAGCGTAGGTGATTGGACGTTCTGTTCCGTTACTCAGACGGTGAGAAAGAACTGCACCTAAGCCGTTTTTGCTCGCATCTGTAGCTAGAATTAGCGGTAAGGTTGGGTCGTATTGCATGAGGACCTGTGGTGATATTAATATTTCTTTCACGTCTTGGTATGATTCGTCTGCTTCTGGTGACCATTCAAAATTGCTTGTTTGTAACATGTCACGCAGCACTTTCGTTCTCGCAGAGAGATTCGGAATGAATGCCGAATAATAGGTTGCTTTGCCTAAAAAAAGTTGCAACTCTTCTGGTGTTGATGGTCTTGGTGCATCTCGTAGGGCTTCAACATGTTTTGAGGACTTGTGCAAACCTTCTTGGTCGATGCAGTGTCCCAAACACTCAAGGGATCGTACCGCAAACACGCATTTTGATCGATTTAGTTTTAGACCACTCTGTTCCAATCGACTTAATGTGGAATCGAGGGCTACTAGCAGTGCTTCGAAATCGGCAGCGAAAACAATAATGTCATCATAGAAACTCACTACGTTGGTTAAATACAGGGCACACACAAATAGCAGGGATATTTGCCGCGCCATACACAGCTCGTGTCGGACGTATAAGTCCATGCGTGGTGGTATTCAGGGTGAGGATTTTACGAAACCCTTCATCGATTGTCAAGTGCGTGTACGCATCGGTTATGTCTAAGTGGCAGAAAAGTGCGGCTCCCTTCATACGGTTAAAAATGGTTTCCACTCTGGGTATAGGATGTTCGTCAATAATCATTCTTGGGTTTACTGTGGGCTTATAGTTGCCAGTAATTCGGATATTACCATTTTTCTTAGCCACAACGTGGGTCGGCGAAGCCCACTCGGAAAATTCCACCTTTTCGTAAAACCCTGATTTGAGTTTTTTTTCGATTTCTGCTGCGTACTTATCGCGTAACGCCAATGGCACATCTCAAAATTGGCGTTGCATCAGGTTTGAGATGCACTGATGCTGGTGGTCCGGTCAATTTACCTGGAACGTCGTTAAACACGGAACGGAAACTGTCGAGCAACGAATTCAACTGGGTTTCGTGTTCTATCGTGAGCTTCGAGCTAGTAACAGCGTTGACATGTGTGTTTGGAGCTATCATTTTGCCAAGGTCTATCTGATCAACGAATTGGGCGATCCACTCACGACCGAAGAGGGCGTCTGTTTGTCCCGCTACTATGTACAGGTTTAACCGACGGGTTACCGTGCCAACAGACGCGTTTACGGGCAATCGGCCCAGACAATGGATGCGGTGACCGGTGTAGCTGGTACACTGCCTATCTGTAGGAAGAAAAGAATAGTTTGTTTTTAGTGACCGTAACGTGGTCTCCCTCATAATCCCACACGGTGCTCCCGTGTCGAGTTCCATGCTGGTGCGTTTTCCATCAATTTTTACATCGATCGTTATCATTATATCGATCAACAAATAGTGAAATCATTTCGCCCCTTTGTTGCAAAATGTTACGGAATTTGACACTCTCAACAAACTTGTTCTTCTTCTGGTCGAAGTGGTTCTCGAGTGTTTTTCGAAGCTCTTCGTAGGGAATTTCCTCTGGCCGCTTTGGGGTGACGAGAAATTTAAGAGCATTGTTTAATTCTGTTCCCATGTGCACGCGCGCATAGTCCGCGCCCGAAATTGACAGACGTCAAAAGGCGGTTGGCCAGGTAGCGCAATAATTCCCAACAGCAGGTTGGACCATACATAACACTTATTTTGAACGTTGCCACCAGATGGAACTCATCTTTTCATATGTTGGAAAGGTTTCATGAAAATAAGGAACCCATTATTTCGTCCCTTGCGCTATTGAGAGCTTCTTGTAAAATAGAAGAAAGTGATTGGACGATAATGCAGGATGCTATAAATGTATTGCGGGTGTTTGATTCAGTTACGCAAGAAATTTCTGCAGAGAAAAATATTACACTCTCTAAGATGATTGTACTTGTGCGGTTATTAACCAGTAAGCTGAAAAGTTATGAGTTGGTTAATATGTGTGAAGAAGTGAAAAAACTGTCAGGAAATTTATTAAATAACTTATGTGATCGATATCGATATTTAAGCAAAGATGTTATAGCTCATGCAGCAATATTAGATCCGAGGTTCAAAAAAAAGGATTTGAAAGTGAATCTATATTTTATGATAAATGTGCAAGTCTTACTGTACTAATGGAAAATATCGAAGTTTTAAATAATGACGACGATTTGGAAATAACTGAAAATACTATGGATGTGACTGAAACGTTAGAGTCTGAAAGCATTTGGAATGAATTTGACAAGGACACAAACGATCAGTGCTTCATGCTCGATCTTCCAGCAAGATAGAGCTAGATAATTATTTAGCAGAACCTAATATACATCGAAAAGATGATCCTCTTGAATGGTGGAAACTAGAAAAATACAAATACCCAACACTTTATAAAATAATGCTACGCACTCTTTGCATTCCTGCATCTTCAGTACCTTGTGAGAGGGTATTTTCAAAAGCTGGAGATGTCGAAACAAGTAAAAGAAACCGATTAACATCCAGCAAATTAGGAAAAAATTTGTTTATAAAACATAATCAGGAGTGAAATAAATGCCATGAACTATTAAAAATTTAATATAAACTTAATTACAATAAAAACATGATTTTTTTAGGGTTAGGTAACGAGTTTGTTGCATTATTCTACTAATTAAATTTATTATTTGAAATAAAAACTTGTTAAATATTAAATTGTTGAAAATCTAATAAAACGAAATGCACTGAAAAATGTTTGAACATCTGTTTCATCTTGTTTTAAATGATCTCCTTTTTCTGGTACTTGGCGTAACGCCTATGCGGAAATTTCGGCCTATTCAGGGTTTTGAGACTTATAGCGAGCATCCACACGACGCCCACGGGCCTGCCCCTTGCCCGAATGCAGAGCCGATAGCATACGACTATATCTTTATCATTAACGTACGAAGGATAGGCTTATACCCCGAACGTACCCGAAAGGTATGCATGCTTCGCTCATCAGGATCTAAATGCAAGGACAAGCCAAAAGAGATGTAGAAAAGTTTCCTTACGGCTAAACATGTTCTCTAGACGCGTTGTCTATGCGTCTCGCTCGGTATTACAGCGGCTTACGGCAGGTGAGCAGTACAACTTCAGCTACTTGATACGCATATATGTTTATTCGGATCGGCTCGGTAAACGTCGAGTGGATGCCGGAACGCAAGGGCGCAAACTTTTTCGTGATTTTGTATGACTTCGGCTGTTTTAGACCTCACGTTTGGATGCTCGCATACAGTACCATGCAGCTGGAGATTCAGTCCTTGCTACGGGGTAACGGTTCATTTGAAGCTTGAACCCATGACAGGCATTTTATTAAGTCGTTCGAGTGAACTACGGGAGCGCCCCTAAGTGATAATCATTTCAAGTATCATGGACTTAATATGTAATGATATTATATAAGAATAAAACTTATAAGAGGGGTTCCCGTGGTACAGTCGTCAACTCGAACGACTCAATAACATGCCCGTCATGGGTTCAAGCCTTCAACCGTCTCCCCGTAGCAAGGACTGACTATCCGGCTGCGTGATAATGAATAAAGTCTCGAAAGCCTGTATGAGCCGGAAAGTCCGCGTAGGACGCTACGCCAAATAGAAGAAGAAGAAGAATAAAACATACAACAACAGCAGTAACATGATCTTTAATGTCATCGATTTGATGGAGGTGATTTCATTTAGCCAAAGTAAATAAAATGTTGTATTTTATATCCAATTTCTAAATATTTTAACAATTCTGTGAACAGCAGAAGAAACAACAGAAGAAACCAAAACTGTGCGTAGTATACTGTTTATGTGCAGCACATTTTTCGTGCCTAGCCCAACAATTGGGCTCAATTGAAAAAAGGGCATCACAAAAACTGTCCGCAGAACCAAACCGACGTAGCACGAGAATGTAGAGCCGCACATTCAATGTGGTAACACATTTACTACAGTTGCGCAAAACTGCGCACACAAAAATTGTGCTATAGCTCAAAACTGTGCTCTACCACAACATTGTCCTCTACCACAAAATTGTGCTCTATCACAAAATTGTGCTCTACCACAAAATTGTGCTCTACCGCAAAATTGCTTGCGCACAAAATTGCGTCATAGCACAAAATAGTTCGCGCACAAAAATGTGCTATAGCACAAAATTGTGCTATGGCACAAAATTGTGCGGTACCACAAAATTGTGCGGTACCACAAAATTGTGCTATAGCACAAAATTGTGCGGTGCCACAAAATTGTGCGGTGCCACAAAATTGTGCGGTACCACAAAATCGTGCGGTTGCACAAAATTGTGCGGTTGCACAAAAGTGGTACCACGAAAACACCGCACACTTAATTGTGTGTGGTAGCACCGCACCACACAGTAACAAGTGCTGCTTGACCCATCACTACACTCTCCGCATGATCGATAACGGCTACCTTATAACCTCATAAGGCATAACCTCACTCAGCGTGTGTGCAAAGGTGTTCGAAATGCTAATCTACGAGCCATTGTTGGCCTCGGCCTGCAACTATATTAGTGTGAATCAACATGGTTTTGTACCCAGGCGATCTACAACGACTAATCTACTAGAATTTGTTAGCAAATGCCATAAATCTATCGATAACGGTTTACAACTAGATGCTATTTATACGGATATCAAGGCAGCATTCGACAGTGTATCGCACTCCATCTTGCTAGCGAAACTCGACTTACTTGGTCTCCCAAACCCTATGATAATGTGGCTTAGATCGTACCTTACAGATCGTCAATATTCTGTGAAGTTAGGCCCGTACATGTCAAGTCCAGTGCATGCATCTTCTGGAGTCCCGCAGGGCAGCAACCTGGGTCCTTTGCTGTTCCTTCTTTTCATCAACGACGCGACATTGATCCTTCCGGCTGATAATCATCTACTGTACGCAGATGACGCGAAAATTTTTCGTGTTATTCGTGAACCAGAAGACCACGCCCGACTGCAAACTTCCTTGCATGAGTTCCAGTGTTGGTGCAACCGTAATGCGTTATCCCTATGCACACATAAATGTGAAGTCATCACTTTCAGTCGTTCTCGCTGCCCATCATTGTATGAATATGCGCTTGATGGACAGTCCTTGGTGCGAAAACTATGTGTTAAGGATCTAGGTGTTTTGCTCGATACAAAACTATCATTTAAGGATCAGCTGGATCACGTAGTAGCCACCAGCAATAGAATGCTAGGACTAGTTATCAATATGACTCGCGAGCTTAATGATATACCTTGCACCAAGGCTCTCTATTGTTCACTTATCCGGTCGTTAATGGAATATGTAAATATCGTATGGTGGCCAACTGCAGCGCGTCCGTTAGCTCGATTGGAATCAATCCAGCGCAAAATTTCACGATTTGCACTTCGCTCATGGAACCAAAGGCTCGATTACCGGACTAGGTGTTTACTACTCGGGCTACCCACCCTAAGTGAGCGTATACGAAAAGCCAGGTTGTCGTTCATCACGGGACTTCTCGACGGCCGTATTGACTCTCCGTCACTACTGGCTGCCATCAACCTGTACGTTCCGGCCAGGCCGCTCCGGACTCGGGCAATGTTGGCCCTCGACGACCGTAGAACGCAATTTGGCTCCTCTGACCCGTTCCTACTCAGGTGCCGTGCTTTCAACGCAGTCAGCGACGCTTTTGAGCCGAGGATTTCGCCAACTGAGTTTAATGATCGTGTTTCTGTGTTAAACTTGGTTCCATAGTGCACATTTTTATGTTCTATGTTATTGTAATCCATTGTAAAGAACTCATTGTAAAACATTGCAAAAATGGTTCGAGAGGGCATTATTGTCCATCGATAGACAAATAAACATAAACATAAAAATAAAACGGCTGGTTCAGCTATCATGTGGCGCATCCTCATCCCTAGCGCCGGGCGGGGTGGGGAATCGCGACATGATAGAGTGAACGGTCACTTTCCCCGCGCTGTGTGTGTGCGTGTGTGTGTATCGAGACCCGAAAACTCGAGACAGATATTAAAAAATATTAAAATTAAAAAATATTAAAAAATAAACTATTGCCACTATACACTGTGCTACATGATGCTTTGAAGGTCGTTGAAGCATCAAACATGTTCAAATTAAAAATTATTAGATTAGTGTTAGACGTTCTCCTACGCTTGTATTAAATAGGCTTCTTCACCCTCAATTGGCAGGGGCATAGAATGGTCTCATCAGCAGCGGCACGAAATAAAATAAACCATCAATACACCGATAACACTTTAAATCCCAATCCAGCTTCTCCCACAGCGTCTCAAGATCACACACAAATTAATAAATGCTAACACCCACCAATAACAATACACAACCGCAATGCACATATGAGTATCAACGCATACACCGCAACAGCCAATCAGCGGCGGCGGAAGGCACGGGCTGTGAAGCGCAAGTAAGGCAAGGCATGGTGAGGGAGGGAGAAGAAGCGGACGAAAAAATGGGCGCCAATATTTTTAAATTTTTTGACCGTTTTTTTGCTCCGTCGCCATAAATTTTTTGGTACAGTTCCTGCGCAGGAAACTACTGGAATTTGCGCAGCGGGTTGTCGGGACTTCCTAGTAAAGCTTGTATTGAAATTGTAGCGATTCACATACACACAGGATGGGGGCTGTGTGTGCGATATGGAAAATCAATACACGTACGTGAAATTGGCGCGCTTCTTCGATACACACATCAAAACCAAATCGACAGCGTTCTTGGCCAGGGGAGTGATTTGGAGAGCGACAAAAAATTGTGCAAGTTTAAGAATTTTAAAACGATTTTTTACAGTTTTTCAGTTTGTGAGACAAACCGTGATTCTGTGGTATCGAAATATGTAAGTATATTACTCTTTTTTTTACAAAAAAAAAACTGGTGGTATAGGGTATTGGGGAATGACAGACACGTTCAGCGCGACGCCGATTTTTATTCCGCCGGCATCACCAGAATTAACATTATCACATTTGAATTTAGTTTTTCCTTCTTTTTGCTATATTTTCAACGTTGGTTGTTATACAAATTCTGTTATGTTTGCAAAAAGATGTTTGGCCACAGGAATATTTATTGAAAAAAGTTTCTTGTACCTGCCCCCCCGCTTCTATTCATAAGGGTAAAGTACAGTTATGGTTGTTTTCCTAGCGAAAGACGGCCGCTCCCAGGGACCACCATAGCGCTGAACGTGCAAAGCAGTGCGTTTTGTGGCTAAGGCCCGTTTTAGGTGATAGTAGTGGGGTGGGTGCGGGGGTGGCGGTGGCATTTTTCCAGCTCGATCTTTTCAGCACCTGCATTCGTTTTGAATTCGTGAGTGAAAAAAAGTGAACAAAAGTGAAAAAATGTTACATGGCTGCGAGTGTGCTAAAAAGGCGTGTGTGACGCATCAGAGTGAAAGAAACATGTCGTGATAATTAATATTCGAAACATGTGTGGGGTCCTTATGGGTGGCTTCATGGCACAACTGTCAGCGCGATCAGTTACTTAGCCTTCAGCGCACCCCCGGCATATGGGTTGTTCAAGCCTCATGTGTACCAACACACCCAGACTCAACTAAACCCGTTGAAGCGCGCGTGGCGCCCCAAATGTGTGTTGTATTTTCGTTGGTGTTGTGTGTAGCTTCACCCAAGTAGCAGAGCCGCAGTTGTTGAGAGATTTTGCTGTGTGTTAAAGCGAGAGGCCCTGTCTTCTCCCCAAGTAGCAGAGCCGAAGTTGTTGAGAGATTTTGCTGTGTGTTAAAGCGAGAGGCCCTGTCTTCTCTCTCTAGATTTTGGACGGCAAACCGCCGCCCGTGCAGAAGTGTGTGCGTGTGACGAAAAATTATGGATGAAATACGGGGGAAGCGGGGTTTGAAGTCTTTCGTTCGTCACACACACATGCATTTACCAGCGGATATCGCTGGACCGAATCTACCCATCTCTCGATACACCATGATTTTTCTGCTATCGCGCTCATCCGGGTGTTAGTCTGTCCTCAGTCTGTCCAGAACTTTCACTGTGGAAGGATGTGTTGGAGTGAGGTGCGATTTCTTGTGCGACGTACTTTGCTCATTTACGTTTTGTGCCGTGTTCCTTCTTCCTCAGTAATGGAATGATTTATCCTAGCAAATTGTTGAGGTAAGTTTCTGGCTGTGTGCTTGTGCAGGTACATTCAACTAACCCTTGGCGTCTAAAAAGTTACAGGTGTGTGCGCTATTTATCAACGACTACCTGCTAGCCTCGTTAACAATCTTCAAAGTGAGCAACGGAAAGAAAACGTTTTCCAGTTTTAAAATATTAAGGTAAGTTTTGATCTAATCCTCTGCGCTAAACTCTCGATAGCAATACATACTACTTACATTCATTATTGCTTCATTCAGCCCCCGGTGAGGACGTCATTACTTAACAGAAGCCGGTTCAACACGCGTAGCTCCTGTTCATGACGTCATCACGAAACTGAAGCCAGCTGAACACGCGCAGCACGGATTCCCCGAGCGCAGTAGGAGGAAGGAAGAACGAGAGGAGGAAGAACGGTAAATTTGGAAGGGGGAAAGCGTTCTGCCGTCTACACAGCGGGAGTATGTCAAAACACATGTGTGAAGGGAGAGGGATATTATTCAATAAACAGCATGCGAATGTGTGCATAAAGCAAATGTGAACAGCCTCATCATTTCTATAAGCAATCCGAAAAAGGGGGTGGAGCAAACACATTGGTATGCGTGAGCGGCTGAAGAAACCAGAACGTTTAGATGTGTGCGTGACGGATGGTTCGGGCGCCTGTGGCGAAGCTCTCGACAAGCCTGCAAACGAGAGCTTTGTGGAGAGCTTTGTAGGGAGCTCAGATTACACAGGCCGCCGTCGGTTTTTGCGTCCTTGGGCGGCGGTGTAGTTTTCTTTTTCCATTTACCCAATATCCGAAACTTTTATAGCTTTTGTTAAGGAATAGTTACTTTGTTATTTTTTTCTTTTGTTTTGTTTTAACATAAGGTAATGTCATTACGATTGAAGTTTTTTGTGATAAATATTCTTCAGCACAATTTTTTTTTAACACACCGAGACGATCCCGTGGTACAGTCGTCAGCTCGCACGACTTTGCAACATAACATGCTCGGCACGGGTTCTAGCCTCATTTGGGCCGCGCCCGGTGTCGAAGTGGGGGTGTAGTTCTCGATAATTCTCTGTCATTATTGTTAATCCGTTTTCTTTATTAAGCGGTCGGTTTTTTTTAGTTGTTTTATTTACTATATCTTTCTGTGTTACACACTTCCATAGACTTCCCTTTAAACTTTCTTAACTTCTTTACTGACTGACTTAGTTATCCAGCGCTATAACCGTGTTGCGGTTTTGACCTCCCTCAGGAGTGTCCGAACCCTGTAGAATGATCGGTTGGTAGCCAGATTCCTTGTGCGTAACTAAGCTCTTGTTTCACAATATAAGCTAATTTCATCACGATTCGTCTTTGCAAGCCCATTGCCTCTTACAATTACCTTTTCACAGGTAGTACAGCAAAATTCCGCCGGATAAATGAAAAACAATATGTTTCAGCGTCTGTGCCACCTTTAAAGCCCCGTTATAATTATTATTATTATTTGAATTATTATCATTATTATAATTATTATTATAAATACTTTTATTATTATTTATATTATTATTATTATTATTATATATACTTTTATTATTTTTGTTATTATTATTATTATTATTTTTATTATTATTATTATTTTTATTATTATTTTTATTATTATTATTATTATTATTAGTATTATTGTTATTACTATTATTATTATTATTTTTACTATCATTATTATTTGTATCATTTTTATTATTATTATTATTCTAAATACTTTTAGTATGATTATGATTATGATTATGATTATGATTATGATTATGATTATGATTATGATTATGATTATGATTATGATTATGATTATGATTATGATTATGATTATGATTATGATTATGATTATGATTATGATTATGATTATGATTATGATTATGATTATGATTATGATTATGATTATGATTATGATTATGATTATGATTATGATTATGATTATGATTATGATTATGATTATGATTATGATTATGATTATGATTATGATTATGATTATGATTATGATTATGATTATGATTATGATTATGATTATGATTATGATTATGATTATGATTATGATTATGATTATGATTATGATTATGATTATGATTATGATTATGATTATGATTATGATTATGATTATGATTATGATTATGATTATGATTATGATTATGATTATGATTATGATTATGATTATGATTATGATTATGATTATGATTATGATTATGATTATGATTATGATTATGATTATGATTATGATTATGATTATGATTATGATTATGATTATGATTATGATTATGATTATGATTATGATTATGATTATGATTATGATTATGATTATGATTATGATTATGATTATTATTATTATTATTAAAAGTATTACTTTATTAAGTCATCCAGCTTTCTTTTGTTATTTATTTGTTATTTATTTATTAAAATTCAACGGACCGCAAGTGGCCCACTTGAAGCGAATTCATTTACATTCATTCATTATAACATAGTCACATTTCGGTCATTCATTTGTCTCGCTTAGTCTTAAGTAACATAATTAACGTGTAAAAGGTCGCACGACACGAATATTATTTAACAATGCGGTGCGCGACATGTCCGGTTGATGACGATCACAAATAACATTAAATTCACGGCACATACGAATAAACGGATCAGAGGAGCCAAAGCGAGTGCGGCGTTCCTCCACGTCAAGTAGCGATCTAGCTCGGAGCGATCTCGGCGGGACATATATGTTGAGCCTCGAAAGAAGCGCGGGCGAGTCGATCCGATTGTCAAGAAGTCCCGCGACAAACAGCCTCTGAGCGTTGCAGTTCCGCTGCTTCAGCGTCTCGATGCCAAGCAACGCACAGCGCCCCTCATAGTCAAGTTGGACACTCCAGGAGCGCAAAGCGAACCGCGTGAATTTGCGATGGATCGACTCCAAACGAGCTAGGGGACGAGCAGCTGTAGGCCACCATACTACAGAAGCGTATTCTAACACTGGTCGCACCAAAGCACAGTATAGCGTCTTGATGCAAATCGGGTCAGTGATGTCTCGTGCTATTTGTTTTAGTAAGCCGATCAATTGGTTACCCTTAGTGACAACGTGCTCTAGCTGGTCGTGGAAGCTCAACTTTTCGTCAAGGAGCACTCCTAGATCCGTGACACAGCTTTTGCGACCAATGGTAGATCCATTTAACGCATAGTCATACACTAAGGGGCACCGCTTTCTCGCAAACGTAACGACAACACACTTCTCGACGCACAATTCAAGACCATTCAAAGAGCACCATGACTGGAAGGCACTTAGAGTGGCTTGAAGGCGGAGTTGGTCTGACCGGTCGCGGATAGGCAGGAACAGCTTCGCGTCGTCTGCATACAGTAGGTGGCCGTCAGGAGGGAGCAACCGTGTTACGTCATTCAGGAAAATGACAAACAGCAGCGGTCCAAGGTTACTCCCCTGCGGCACCCCCGAAGAAGCATCGATACAGCGCGACGTATGGGGTCCCATCTTCACGCAGTATGTGCGACCAGCAAGATAGGAGCGCATCCAGGCCAGCAGCTGCACGGGCAGACCAAGCGTTTCGAGCTTCGCGAGCAGCAAGGCGTGCGGAACGCTATCGAAAGCAGCCTTGATGTCCGTGTAGACTGCGTCGATCTGCGAGCCGGCATCGATGGTCCTGTGGCAGAGGCTAACGAACTCAACCAGGTTGGTGGTGGTTGAACGCTGAGGGACAAATCCATGTTGAGCTGTGCTAATGTAGTTCGAGGCAGCTGCGAGGAGAGGTTCGTACACCAGGAGCTCGAAGACCTTAGCGCAGGCACAAAGCGATGTAATGCCACGGTAATTACATGCATTTGATTTGTCCCCCTTTTTGTGCAAAGGAACAAGCCACGAAGTTTTCCAGCAGGCAGGATAGATGCCCGAACGCAGCGAGTCGCGAAAAATCGAGGCCATGATAGGCGCGATGGTGGTGCCACAACGCTTAAGCGTGGAAGCCGGGATCCCGTCAGGCCCTGGAGCAAACGAAGATTTCAGCCTGTCAATCGCTTTCGAGACTGAATACTCATCGATGATCGGCAAGTTTGGGGCCATAGCATCCACCGGTACGTTTGATAATGCGTCGGCAATCTGCCTCTCATCAGTTACAGCTGGAAGGAAGGTGGCGGCAAAGCGCGAGGCAAAAATATCACATACAGCAGACGGATTGTTGCCGTTGCGCCCGTTGTAACTGACGGAGCTAGGAAAACCAGAGGATTTCCGACGATTGTTTGCGAAGTTCCACAGTACACGTGAATTGCCGCGGCAGCGCAAAACCGTACGCCGTACGTGCCCCAGGTAGCGGAACCTGTTATAGCGCCGATAGAGAGAGTGCGCAGTGTTATAGTTGCGCAATGCAGCGGGAAACCTACGCAACAAATAATCGCGATACGCGGCAGCTTTAGCCGTTTTGAGCCTGCGCAGCGTTCTGTCACCCCAAGGGGGGCCTCGTTTAGGTCGTTTCACCGGCGTGCATTCATTCAGGGCTTGCAACATGAACCGCTCAAAATCTTTCACAGCGAGGTCAAGAGTGGCGTAATGGGAACAATCGAAGACATTCGCGAACGAGGCGATCATCGGCAGGAGCCTGTTAAAGTCCGTCCTCGCGTAGTCAAGGCGTGATGTTAGCGCAGGAACGGCTGATTCCTCTCGTGGTAGCGGGATGGCCAACTCAAGCGCCGGGTGATAGGTGTCAATTGCTAACAGCGGGGTGAGGCAAAGTTCAAGCGGAAGGCAAACAGAAGCAACAGCATTATTTGCAAACACCAGGTCTAAGACGCGTCCGCTGGTGTTAAGATGACCATTGATCTGGAAAAGTCCGCTATGATGCATCTCGTCCATAAACAGAGCGGAGAGAGCCGATCGCGTACGTGGCTCATAATGCAGAAATGGCAAATCCGGATCATGCTGAGCGGCTGACCAGGAGACGAGAGGTTGGTTGAAGTCTCCTAACAGGAGTAAACCGTCTCCGGGATGCATAGTTCAGCATAATGAGCGAATGCAGTTTTCGATTTCACGGAGCATGGCAGCATTTGCGGCAAGTCTAGGCGGGAGGTATACAGCAATGATGAATAGTCGGGAATTGCCTAGTTGTATTACAACGCACACTAGCTCAAGCGATGGATGCACCGTTGTGTGCTCCCGTGACGTCAGAGACTGAGAGCACGCAATCAACACACCTCCACCGCGGGAACATGTACTGTTGTCAACACTACGATCGCATCGGTAGACTCGGAAGCTATCGTCAAACAGCAAAGCCGAAGGTAGACTAGGATCGAGCCAGGTTTCCGTAAGCACTATTACATCGAAATTGGATTCCAACACCGACAGGCGAAACTCATCGACCTTCGTGCGCAGTCCCCGCACGTTTTGATAGTAAACAGAGGCAGTGGAACGGGCAGTGCGAAGCGCATTAGCAGCAGGAACATAACAGGTAGGTGTTTGTGCAGACTTAACAGAGGTTCGTCTATTCGTGAAAGAAACGGTCAAGTGTGGTCTGTTGTAAGTTGGTGTTGGAAGTGCGGCGAATTAAAAGCGGGCCGTCAATGAGTGTTGAATTAGGACCATGAGTAGTGTCGTTCAGCGTGTGTTCTCCCAATTGTGGTGATGTTAGTGTTTGAGCCTGTGAAGTTGATGCGTGTGCCGGTGAGTGATAGACAGTGGATGTTGGTGTGCGAGGCATCGATCGGCGATCGATGACAACAGGTGTGCGTGTGAGAGAACGGTGTTTGATGGTGATTGGTGACGATGAGTGTCCATGCTCTCGTTGACGGGATTGTACAAATTCACGTACACCAATACCGACAGGCCAGGACGATGGGGCGAGTGCTGCGTCACGAAGGGCGGCCGGTACTCTCACTTTGAAAGAAAGCCAGTTTACGCTGTCAACACTGACTCCCTTCCTCAGCAAGCAGTATGCTAGGACGTCATCGGTGGCTAAACGGCGTTTCACAGAAGCGACCACTTGCTCCACGGTGACGGCAGTGGACAAGCGAGATAGTCGGATCCATATTCTGTCTGTGGCCGGCTGGGGAAACGCTGCTCGAAGCGGTGACGATAGCGAATCGGTTCCCATGAGTTCTTCCGGTAGCGTAGACGAGGGTGGGATGCCGACTGTAGTGTTAGTGTACGCGCTTGGCGATGACGCTGCAAACATGTTATTTTGACGAATGTTTACGTTTTTGTTGACATCAGGGGACATAGAATCCTCGATGATACGCCGCCGCTTTCTACCCGCAACGGGCCGAGGATCGGTATTGCAAAGCTGAGGTATGGGTGCATTTTGCAGTAGAGTAAATCCACTGCGCACCTCGGCGATAAAAGGTTCAATAAGCTTCCCCACAGCCGCAACAGTTGAGGTGAGAGCAGCTTGAAAACCGACCTGAGCCCCGATCTCTTTGACTGATCAAAACGCAGTCAACTCCAGTGCAGATCGATGTGAGTCAGGACCGCATCAATCAGCTCGGAAGGCAGCCTGCAACAACCGCGGTGAAAAGTAGCCTCACAGTACGCACAGCCGACGATACAGTCGGCAGCATCCAGTGGCACAGCACACGCGAAACAGATAGCCGCCATCGCGAAATTATGCGCGGTTTTGATCACACCACCCGGTTTTTAACCCGGATTAAAAACGTTAATACACAGTCGTGGGTCAATGAAATAACACACTAACGCGCAACAGTAACAGGAAGCAGTTTGGTAGTCAATTGAACGAGTATTAACTGGGTACGTTAGAAAATACACTTAAATATTTTTGGAAAAACGCGGAGCACAGCGATATGCGACCGAGCAGTTAGACGTCAGACGTCAGACGTTCTTAGGTTTACGCAACGATAGCAGTCCGTAACATTTAACAGTTATGTATGTAGACTGCTTGCAACAGATATAGTTTAAAAAAAAAAAACTTAATATGTTGCTTGGTACAAAGGTACTATTGCGATCTTCTAATTATTGCGTCAGACTTCTATTTACCATTCTCTACCCGGTTTTGCCAATGCAAATCAGGAGTGACTGTTTATTGAGTACTGGAATGGGAATTGCGAAACAAGTTTTCCGATCATCCGGAATAGTATCGGAACACCAAATATTATAGTATCGGAAGGAGTAATCCAATTAAGTACGTGAATATGAATATACGTACCAATGAATATACGTACCAATTAAGTACGCCATATTAAAAAAGACTTTTGTAAATTTGGTCGGAAGCATCAACTGGTTAAACAGGATTCTTGACTCAGATCTGAAGAAAATTACATGGAAAATTGTGTGTTGCAAACCCATCATAACAATATCATAATTGCAATTCGTCGAGCTTTAATGGCGAGGACAATTCCACCAGCGGACGAAACTTCTGCTTACTGTACCCTTTATATAAGCGATGCTAGTTAAGGTTGTATTTTTTATTGTTTCCCTAAAACGCACAAGGAAGGAATCATTATCTCAGGGTGGGCTAATGTGTGTGATAGTTCTGTTGTATGTGGTATGTGCACTTTTCCGAATCAGCTGCTTTATTTTTTCACCTGGGCCATTTCTGATGGACTATGTAATGATCTGGTTGCTTCAGGTCCCAAAATAGTCCTGCAACATATGGCCAGTGGGGTTAGATAGTGAATCTTTTCAGGTAGAATGCCGGGCATTGAAATTACCAAGAAATATTACAGGTAATGGTACCTGTGGTAGCAGGGTTTCTATTTCCCGTGCAACAATAGTACAAGATAGATAATGATGGTAGATAAAGGAGAACGGACCAACTAACGATTGTGGATTCGATTGATAAATTGAGTTGCAAAAAAATTTCTTCCACACACTTTAAAACGATATGTATATATGCAGTAGGTTGGGTAAACTTTCGCCTTCATCAGCAAGTAGGTTAAAAAAACGCGCTAGAAACATTCGTCAATATCTCACACAATATTGTTACACTTATCCTCTTGACAATAGTATTATAATTAATGATTCTGGACGATAATCAAAGTTAAAGAAAATACTCATCGTGATTGTAAATTTACATCTGCACCAAAACATGTACCAAAAACACAAATGATTGCTTGTTATGCAAAATTTTAAGCGAGGACCGCCTGAAAATGTTAACCCTTCAGTAAAATTTGTTGGCGAATAATAATATAATATTATTATTCCCCATTCCCAAGGTTTGGCTTAAGACTTTGCACATTAATTATGGTTTTATGGTTAGAGTGTGTTTCCAATTAATATTATTTTCCAGTTTAAAATATCGGATAAACTTTTTTTTTAATTGAATTGGATGCATTATCGTGTTGGTAATTGTTTGATAATGTTTGATGCCCTATCTTACTGTGGTTGTTGCGCCATATCAGAAGACAAAAGGGTGAACATTAAGAGTAATGTACGAACAAGCTGTGATAATTTTTCAACTTTATTCTACCAATTTTAGGGCGACCGAAACGTTTGCATCGCTGGTGCTTAAGCTGCATGAGCCTGTTGCAGCAGTCGAATGGCTTATAGACCATAAGCTATTGCAGGCTGTTCAGCTGTGCCGGAAGTGCGAGCAGCCGATGCGGCTGCGTAAAAACGTAAAGGGGACGAAGGATCGCTGCAAGTGGGTGTGCACAGGACGTATGTGCAAAAACGCGGAAGTCAGTGTCCGTGCTGGATCTTTCTTTGAAGGATCCAGACTTACACTGATGCAGGAGGTCCTGTTGCTGTACCTGTGGAGTATCAATGTCAGCGTGGCAGAAGTGGTGAAGCAGCTGCAGCTCAGCAAGATAACGGTAATTGACCATTTCCGTAATATACGTCTCCTCCTTTTCGATGTTGTCGCAATGCTGGCGCCATAAAAAATTGGCGGCCCGGGCAAGACAGTCGAAATCGATGAGACGAAAATTACCTCACGAAAATATAACCGTGGACGGCTCACTCGCACAGAGAGTGACCGAGAGTGGTTGGTCGGTGGAATTTGTCGGGAGACGAACGAAATTTTTCTGCAGCGAGTAGAGCATCGGAACGCTGATACGTTGACTCGGTTAATATGCGACAACGTAGATGATGGCACAACAATCCTAACCGACTCTTGGGGAGGATATGTTTCGTTAGCCGAGGTTGGGTACAGCCATGGCATGGTAAACCATTCCAAAAGTTTCGTTCATCCCGACAATAAGTTCATTCATACGCAAAAAGTCGAAAATCTATGGCGTTGGCTTAAAGATTTGCTTAAGAAAAAAGGCATAAACCGCATTACGCACCTGAATCAGTATTTGGTGGAATATCACTTCCGCAAAATGCACCCTAATGATTGTTTTCAGCCTTTATTGGAAGCTGTGAAAGCCACACATTGATTTTCGATATATGCGTAACCTCATATAGACATATAAATTTTTTTTTTTCTTCTAGCATGGCTGGCCATTTCCTTTCGACCTCCTCCTGGTGCTGTCTGGAGTATTCAATTGGTTTTTTTTAATACCTTTTGTATATACCAACTGGAAAGGAATCTTTTTTTTTTTCATTTCAGCTTCACAAATGAGGTTCTTTTACCCTCCATGGTAAGGTAAGGTTTGTCTCAGTTTGTCAATGACTCAAATGCTGGCACAGTTTGGAACGCTAACATTCATCGCAGGAAAAACTACATCGAATTAATACTTCTTATATGTAGAAACAGGTATGTTTACTTTTTTCTTGTTCCACTATCCGTGTATAATTGCAGCAATGTGTTGTGGTTAAAAGACTGGAGAGACGATTTAACTTTCTGCTAGACGGGATTTGCTAAATCGTGGTCGCCTGTCTTTCGAAGTGTTGTTCCGCTTGTACCTCTTGACTCCTACCATCCGGCGTTTGACTTGAATATACGTATTAACTCGCCGACTCGACGCAATTCGACGACTCGACAAAACTCGACGACAACCGCATTTTATCGTTATAACTTTGCTAAAGCTGACTATGTGAAACTGAACGACATGATATCAATGTTTAACAAAAGCTTTCACTGTTCCAATTTTGTTTCACTTGACGAAGCAGTATGTTCATTCTCGACCTTTATGCTGCAAGCTTTTGTTGTATGCGTCCCTGTTCAGCGTCCTAAACCTAACCCCTCCCTGGGCGGACCGCACACTCAAACGACTCAAAATTGTATGCTCAAAAAGAGCAGCTTATCGTCACTACCAAACGAGCCGCTGCCAAAGATCTCGCTCGATCTACTTTGACACGCACTCTTTATACTGCAGCTATAACAGGTTTCGATATGGCAGATATTTGAGTAATATTCAACGTTACCTCTACTACAGGTGGCCTGACTCGTTTTGGCGCTTCTACAACAGCAAAACAAAATCCACGCATACACCGAAATCCATTACGTGCAAAGGAGGAACAAGTGCCAACACTAATGAAATGTGCAATCTCTTCGCGGATCGCTTCGCAGATTGCTTTTCACCGGCCATGAATGATACCGATACCATTGATGCTGCTCTCGTCAACACTCCGGCTGGCGCAATTAACATGAGCACTCCTTTCATCGACAGTGAGATCGTTTTATCTGCCCTAACGTAACTAAAGTCTTCCTTCGCTCCTGGACCCGACGGACCCTTCTACCGTGCTGAAACGCTGTCAAATGACACTAGCACCTATCCTTGCAAAATTGTTCAATGCATCGCTAGCCAATGGCTACTTTACCAAAACATGGAGGAAATCTTGGATGGTTCCTATTTACAAAAAGGACGACAGGACAGGTGCCATCAACTACCGGGGTATTACATCTTTGTGTGCCATTGCCAAGGTGTTCGAACTAGTGATATACAAAAATCTGCTACATGCATGCCGCAGCTACCTAAGCCCGTATCAACATGGATTTGTGCCAAAAAAGTCGACTATCACGAACCTGGTTGAATTTGTAACCTATTGCACTAGTCAAATTGATGCCGGAGCTCAAGTCGATGCAATTTACACAGATCTGAAAGCAAAATTCGACTCTCTTCCGCACGCAATTCTTCTCGCTAAACTCGATAAGCTAAGATTTCCCTGCTCGCTCGTACAGTGGCTTAAGTCTTATCTAATTAATCGCACATACATCGTGAAAATTGATAAATTTTTGCGCCTATTCACAACACAGGTGATTGTACATTCCTGCAAGACTGCATCGAAATCTTCTGTTCGTGGTGCAAGCGTAATGGACTGACTATCTGCATCGAGAAATGCTACTGTGTGTCTTTTAGGCGATGCAGGAGCCCAGTGACTGGGACCTACTTCATGGACGGCACTGCAGTTAATCGACAAAATCATGCCAAAGACCTGGGCGTTCTGCTTGACTCTAGTTTGAACTTTCAACAGCATATCGATGACGTTGTAGCCAGAGGAAATCAATTACTTGGCGTGGTTATCCGGACAACTAATGAATTCCACAACCCCATGTGCACCAAAGCTATCTACAACTGTATCGTTCCTTCGGTTCTGGAATATTCGTGCGTAGTCTGGAGCCCAACTACTGTTTCTTCAATTGCTCGACTTGAGGCGATTCAACGTAAACTCACGCGATATGCCCTACGCCTACTTCCCTGGCAGGATCGCAGTAATCTTCCTCTGTATGCTGCGCGGTGCCGTCTTCTAGGCCTTGAACCTCTTTCGGTTAGAAGACGCAATGCACAGTGTTCTTTCATCGCTGGATTGCTAAATGGCTCTATCGACTCATCGCCTTTGTTGCATCGAGTCGATATCTATGCACCATCCCGAACACTTAGGTCTAGAGAAACTCTACGGCTCGCTCAACCCCGTTCCAGCGCTGATCGGTCAGACCCTATGTTCCGCATGTCGGCTGTCTTCAATACAGTCTCGGATTGCTTCGACTTCGACATCTCGACTCAGTGCTTCAAGGAACGTCTCCGGCTTTTGCCGTGGCCGCAGTGAATTGCGATGCAAATCTTGTTTTTGCTGTGAATTTTTTTTAATGAACTGTTACATCTTAATTAGGCCACACGGCCCATTGAAGATTAAATAAATAATAATAATA